>NW_028196841.1:125000-127731 GCF_037176805.1 Vigna unguiculata
GTTGGAATGGCCTCCAAATGTCCCCAAATGAATACCATGAAATTCTTGGTGCACGAAAGTTTTGAGTTCGGAGGGTTTTGCACATGGCCAAGTTGGTCGGTGCACCGCGGCATAGCTAGATGGCTTGTGTGGAGTTTTGTGAAAAAATGAAATTCGTGGTTTTTGAGATGTGAGGGTTGGAATGGCCTCCAAATGTCCCCAAATGAATACCATGAAATTCTTGGTGCACGAAAGTTTTGAGTTCGGAGGGTTTTGCACATGGCCAAGGTTGGCGGTGCACCGCGGCATAGCTAAATGGCTTGGTGGGGAGTTTTGTGAAAAAATGAAATTCGTGGTTTTTGAGATGTGAGGGTTGGAATGGCCTCCAAATGCCCCCAAATGAATACCATGAAATTCTTGGTGCACGAAAGTTTTGAGTTCGGAGGGTTTTGCACATGGCCAAGGTTGGCGGTGCACCACGGCATAGCTAGATGGCTTGGTGGGGAGATTTGTGAAAAAATGAAATTCGTGGTTTTTGAGATGTGAGGGTTGGAAAGGCCTCCAAATGCCCCCAAATGAGTACTGTAAAAGCGTTGGTGCACAAAAGTTTTGAATTGGATGCATTTTGCACTTGGCCAAGTTGGTCGGTGCACCGCGACTAGATAGGTTGGTGCCAAAATTTGTCAAATTTAAGACCTTGGCCAAACTGAATGAAATTTTGTGGGGAGGTTCCTGATATTGTTTAGTGGTGGACTGGAAAAAATGAGGTCGAAATTCGAAGTCTACATGTGCTTTTCTATTTTTCCCGATTTTACACATACCCGGTAAGTAAAAAAAATAAAAAAAATAGTTCCCCTTCGAGAAAAATTATGAAATTTGGTGAGCAAGGAGATACCATTATTCTACGAATTACTGCAAAAAATCGCATCAAAATTCGAAGTATAGCCCGAGATATGGACTTATGTCTGCTCAAAAAAAGTGTATCTACTTGTACAATTTTGCCTTTTGCATATTAACCTCTTATAGGGGGGGAGTGCTCCTTGAGCCGGCCAGCTCCACACTGGCAGGTTTTAAAGGGAGCTTGATGAGGCCTCCCCCCTCACGTGGTGCGTGCGTTAGCATGTTTATCATGGCACAACTAGCCTCTTCATAGTTGTTGAGCTTTATTAATACCAACACACGGTCGTCACTGATCGTTGGTTAGCTCGGCAGCTAGTCCCTCGGATATTGTGGAAAGTTATTTTCATGCCTAGCGATGCTTGACCCTGCGTCACTTGATGTTTCCATTTGCTTGCTTGCCCATGGTAGGTGGGGGGTGGACCGTCTTGTGGTGTGGTGTCTTGCGAACGTGAGGGTGTGTGAGTTGTAATCGAGATGCACTTGCTGGCTGGCTCCATGCCTTGCGTATCGAACGGTCAAGCATGCATCTCTTCCATTTTCACCCGTTGCCTTGGGTGATATTGGTTGATCAGTCCCTGTGTTGCCTACCCACTAGACGGTACTTCTGTGGTTGCTTCGAATTCTATCTTTCCATCACGAAGAGGTGTTGGAGGATCCTAATGTCACGCACGTGTTCCATCTAGTGAAACATCTCAGTGATGCACGTGTTGTGGCTAGTTCTTTTGGATGCGGTGCATTATATGAACTCGGGTTTACTTTAGCGACCCAGTCAACATAATTCGGTTGTGTCCCTTGATTGAGACGTTGTCCTTGAACTTGTTGTGAACAATATCGTTCTTCCACAACCCGTCGTCTTGAGTGCGATGGAAGGCAAATAAGATGTGCTTTGGCATGTCATGCACGTACTCGATTGCGGGAAGTGTGAGAAAGTGTTGTTGACAACCCGTGGGAAATGGAATGTGGCAAATCGTGATGAGCTCTTCGTGGATCTGCGAAGAAGACGACCTTTGGGCCTGTTGGAAACGAGGGAGGCGATGTTGAACTGCGAAGAAGATGGACTTTTGGGTTGTTTGAATCAATGGGAGGCCACGCGAGAACTCCGAATACTATGGACTCTTGGGTTGTTGGAAGCAACGGGAGGCCCCGCTAGAACTCCGAATACTACGGACTCTTGGGTTGTTGGAAGCAAGGGGAGGCCCCGCTAGAACTCCGAATACTATGGACTCTTGGGTTGTTGGAAGCAAGGGGAGGTCCCGCTAGAACTCCGAATACTACGGACTCTTGGGTTGTTGGAAGCAAGGGGAGGCCCCGCTAGAACTCCGAATACTATGGACTCTTGGGTTGTTGGAAGCAAGGGGAGGCCCCGCTAGAACTCCGAATACTATGGACTCTTGGGTTGTTGGCAACGACAACTTGGGGGGATGACACTGGAAAAGAGTGAACTAGGCCAAACTGCGAACAAGGCAACTTGGGGGGATGACACTGGAAAAGAGTGAACTAGGCCAAACTGCGAACAAGGCAACTTGGGGGGATGATGCTGGAAAAGAGTGAACTAGACCGAACTGCGAACAAGGCAACTTGGGGGGATGACGCTGGAAAAGAGTGAACTAGGCCGAACTGCGAACAAGACAACTTGGGGGGATGATGCTGGAAAAGAGTGAACTAGGCCGAACTGCGCCCAAGGCAACTTGGGGGGATGACGCTGGAAAAGAGTGAACTTGGCCAAACTGCGAGGAGGGCAACTTAGAGGAAAGTTGGAAACGAGGGAGACTTAGCCGAACTGCGAAGAAGGCAGGTTTTTGGGAAGTTGGAATCGACTGAAGCGAATACTGAACTCCAAATACGACCGACC
>NW_028196842.1:0-45440 GCF_037176805.1 Vigna unguiculata
CACTAGTGATTACTCCCGATCCGAAGCACCCCTTTTCCATTCATAGAGAGATCCAATCGTCAAAATCAATAAAAAGCCATCATAGACCAAGATCCAAACGGATCAATCTTGTTGGGAGGTACTGCCCAAGGAAAGGAAAAGGTTACTTCCGGATCAGGAATAATAAATAAAATGGAAACAAGATAAAATCGTATATCGAAACGACTTCTGGCATCACCGAAAGGATCGAAACCACATTCGTAGGCCGACAATTTTTCTGGATAGGTCGAACTATTGGAAGCAAAGGGAACAGGAAGACCGAGTAAGATCAAAGAAACTAGCAGACTGATCACTAAATAGATACAAATAGGTGCAAATTCTGACATAACCACAAACCACTTGGTTCTTTCGCTCCTTGCTGGCGGAGCGGCATACCGAAAAAAAAGGAAAAAGCCCTTTATCGGTATCGGATTCGAACCGATGTTGCCTATTTCTTAAGGGCGAACTGATCGACTTGCATGTGTTAAGCATCTTTCTCAAAGTAGCATGATTGGACCTTCCTCTTTCTCTTACTTAGATAGAGGAGAGAGCACGTAAGACTTTCTTTTCTACGATCTTTCTTCTCTTATTTTTTTTATTCTTCCTTGGCCGTGTGGAACATGGATTAGCATTATGTCATTCCTACTAGTGATCACCCATCCAGGATTTGAAGAAGAAGCGCCATAGGAGGACTTCGAGATCAAATATAAGATGTTTCTTTCCATTCCTCGCGAGCCACTTATTTCTCCGAAACAAGAGAGAAAAGTGATTTTCCTCCTTTTTCCCAATAAGTCGACGGCGTTACACCATTGGGATACTTCGAATAAAACTAGAGTACATATAGGATACACCGGTGCTAAAACCTTTTCTAAAGATATCTTCCAAACTCTTGGGGTCGTTGCTCCGGATTTTGTTCCCCGGTTTGAAACCAGTTGGTTGCGTAGTTTTAGAATTCTGCTGATCCCAAGTACTCCATCTCCATCATTGCATATGGGAATATAAAAAGTAAAGAGGAAAAGGCATGACCAGAAGAATTGTGTGAAATAAGTGAATTTATCCAGTTGAGGCATGATTGATTGAGAAAGAATGATTCCCTCCGGACAGAAAGAGAGTCCCTTCATGTAGGAGTAGTGAGTGATATGTGGTTGGTTGTTGACCAAAAAAGACATGGGAAAAGGAAAGCACTCACTGAGTTACTTACGAATCAGAAAGATTGAGGCTGACTACGGCCTCAGATGATTAGGCGGGGCAGGAAACCTCTCCTAAACCATTGACGTCTAAAAGACAAGTCGTTTTAAAAAAGAGGATTGCCGTGCTTTTAGGACTCAAAGTAACGATCCTTCTCCCTCCTGTTGGGGAATTCTTATGAAGACAATCGCTCTTGCCTTCCCCGGTCCAACAGCGATAGTTATCTGTGTGTTTTTTTTTGTGCTGTAATAAGAAAGATGTTTGCTATTCTACGATGTGGCGTTCCAGAAAGACTCACTTAACACTTTATCATTCACACCGACCAGCTAGTGCGCTGTCACTTGGTATCGGATCTTTTCTAAATGAATCATTTGCCCCTACTACTTCTATCTACCTACGTCTTCATTTAAAAAAGCTATTTCCCACGGTCAAGCCTAGTAGAGCTCCTAGTCCGACAAGACTAGCAAACATGATACCAGGCCTAGTTACCATAAGAAAGGAAGGGAAAGCGAACCACAGATACCATTTCACAAGAGCTGAAAGAAGAGTGAATTGAATTACCCCGGGGTGACTGAACTGCAGGGATTTCTATTGAAGAGCCGGGTGAGCTACCTTAACGGCACCCTGGTATTCCTTATTCTTTTATTGATAGCACCGGTGATCCCTAATGGGCTCGCTTCACCGATCTCTATATAGAAGATCGCCTCTGGATCCCATCCCATTAGACTGATTTAGTGTGGTTAAGCTGTGTCTTTGAAAAGTAACTGAGTTTCTTTCTCTCCTGTTTAGAAAGATAGCTGCCATCAAGACGAAGACAGAAGCAATAGCCTTCAGTCGGTGGGACAGGAGGAAGTCTTACTGTTCTCCTAACCGGTGCTAGTGAAAGCAAATGACATAGTTAAAGAAAAAGAAGAGAATGTCCTGAGAGAAGAAAGGAAGTCAGGGAATGAGCTGGTGCTATAGCCAGAATCGCTTGTTACAGAATAGGTTGCATCTAGTATACTACCAGTGGAGTCATAAGTTGTAGATCTTCAATGGCTGAATCCGTTGTTCAAATAGCAGCTGCTTGGGCTTACCTTATTACCTTCTCTTTAGCTTGAGAGATGGGAATTGAATTAGACAAAAAAGAATAGGCCGCTAATTAGTTATGCCCTGGGGGAATGCCCCAAAGCCCCTATGACTACTCCTTTCGAACTTCTAGCAATAGCAAACTCGCCCCACTGGTCCAATTCTTGTGTTTAATGTGAAGCTTGGCTTAGGCAAAGCAAAGGGGAAACCAATCCAAGAAGAACAATCCGGATGAGTGGCGATTTGCGACCTTCTGCCTCCACTGCTTCCACTTCAACTTCTCCTACACTGATTAGTCTAGTTTTGTTTGCCCCCCGGAGAGTATCACCGTGAATTATTAGTCATATATATCAGCCAGAGAAGCCTGTGACTCATACACTATCAACCATAGTGTATACCAGAAAGAAACTTCGTCTAACACCAGATCTTGTTGAAGCTCAGCCAGGACCTGAAAGAGATCAGTAAACCAACGCTTCTCCCTCTCCAGACTCAAGCCATGATCCAGTTCCAGACAACATGCCTGAGGTAGGCCATTATTCCTATCGTCCTGTTCAAGGCTTTGCTCAAGAAGAAATATTGGATAGATTTGGAGGAAACCTTAACTTCAGTTTGTGAAGATTAGGACTTTACTGGCTATTGCTGCATCAAAGAAGTGGTCCCTATACCAGCTAGATGTTCAAAATGCCTTCCTACACGGAGAAAACATTGCATTAGTAGGATCCACCCCATGTGATCCGTCATTCAGTGCAATAAGAGGGCCCATAGCAATGAATGTTTCAATAAGATTCACTTCGTTCTGTACGGGATAAGGAGCGAAAAGCGCAGCATGGCAATCGGAGACAAGTCAAGTTCAGTAAGAAATTGGATAGATTCGTGAGTAGTCTAATCATAAAAGCCCACGGAGCGGTACGAGACAGGCAATGGATATTGTTCGGGGTAGGACTCTTCGAGGGGCAAGGCAAGGAAGGCTAGAGCTGACAAGCGAATACCTGCTTCCTCAAACGAAGGCGGAGGAGGGCTACGTTTTAGTAGCGAATACGGTCCAACGAGGTAGAATACTTTCCCTAGGGGAGCTCTATACTTTTTTTAGTGATTCTCCCCTTCCCCATAGTAAGCCAGCCAATCCCCCTGTCGCCTCCACCCATGATTCATGGAACCATTCCTTCGCGTGCCGTAGCTTAGGATTCGTGCTATTGCTATTGTTTAGGGGCGGATCAGAAGAAAGATAGGGGCATCGGCCTCAGCTAAAGCGGAAGAAGCCCGGATAAAAATAGAGATGGATAAGCTAACGACTGATTAGGAGAGCGAGACCCACTTCTCATTCTTTGCAGCAGCTTATTTGAATACCGGTGTAAAGGCAGCTCCCGAAATAGGATTTGATCCCTCTCAAGGTTATGAGCCAGCTAGCTTGACCTTCTTTGTAACGAATTCTTTTCTTTACATAAGAATCCCTTTGGACTAAGGCGAAGGCCTGAAAAAGGAGTCTAAACTCTAACTATTGGCACTGGTCTAGCCGGGGGAACTACTCACAGAGACTTTCGTACGAGCCCAGGAAAAGCCTCATTCTTAATAAACGATGGTCTCGCGTAGAAATGGTTAACCACTAGTTCCAAGAGCCATCTACGAGCCAGATAAGGCGAAAGAACTACGAAGGACCAGTCTTGGTCAGACTTGAGTCATTTCGAGAAGGAGCCAACTTGAAGAGGCGAAGGTGGACAAAGCGAGCGAATCAGTACAGAATTTGGGTGGACTCGTTGGCTCCCCAACCAAAGAGGTGGGCATTGGCATCGATCCGGCATCGTAAAAAAGGAAGCATTATCCGGGTCGCGGCGAGAGTCCCTGCCTACGATACGAAGATTTTCAAAGAAAAGAGTATGGTATTGAGTGAGACCACAATAGTCCAGCAAGCAAGAATTGGATTTATCCAAAGGTATTATTATAAAGTGAAAAAGAGCTAGCTGCAAGCTTTGGACGGAGTGGGACCTGCTTCTTAGGAGTGAAAGGCTGGAAAGCAGTTCTTTTCCTAGGTTGACTCATGAGTTAGTGTGCAAGACCGGCTCTCCTCTTTATGAAATGTTCTAACAGTGGGATTTGAGCTTTTCTGGATTTCCCACCAATTCCTTTGATCCCTAGTCTTAGAGCTAAAGGAAGTCCTCTAATCGAATCCCCGAGAAGGCGGAGTTCTCTTTCTGGTGCTATCAATAAGAAGGAACTATATTAGGAATAATTAAAGTTAAGACGTTCAGCTACCATAGAATCAACAGACTCCTTCTTTCTCTCCTGCATGAGATCTTGACTATTGGGGATATTTTTTAGAAAAGAAGACAGAAGGTAGTTGACTTGCTTACTTGTTAGAGTAAGGAAGAAAGAAGGCTTACAGGCAGGGAGTTAGAAGAGGGGTTTTTCCTTATTAGCTAGCTTCGCCGGACTGAAGGTTATAAAGTAAGGGTTATGACTACCTTTAACTCGCTCACTCGGGCGCAATACCCATCCTTCTTGAGCTTCCCATTAACCCATTTAATGCGGATGAAAGGATGAGCTAGCCCTCCTTAAGACATATAGGTTTCAAAACCAGTTGCGGAAGATCAGCTATTCTATTCCTATCTTTGGATGCTTAGCTGATCTTTACTCCTCTGGGCGCTCTAAAGCTAAAGCTCCTCTTCTTGTCTTGAAGGGAACGCACTCGGACGAAGGCATTCCAGTTCAAAAACGAATAACTCATATTCGGCTAAACCTCGTGTTCCAACCAAGTCTTACAACCAATCGTATCATCCTGATCACTGATCAACGGGATCGGATCCTGGGTACAGAAAAGACCCTGAATCGCTTAGCTAAAGGCATCTTCCCACCTTTTATCCTCTCTGTAGCTACGCAGAGAGTCTTCTTCTATATGGCTAGCTCCAATTCCGTCTATTTGGAAATGGGCAAGATAAGCCCTTACTCGTGCTGCAATCAGGCTTGGCACCTTCCCTTATTCTCCTTCCTTTCCTTTTGGTAGTGCTAAGTCATCGAAAATCTCCTTAGGCTATTAAGGATCGCCTTTCACCTGTGTGATGCAATTCTTTAGCGGGGAAGTTTTCGTTAGCTGGTATAAGCCACCCTTCTGTATAACTTGCGCCGGGAAGGAATAGAAAGCGGGGAGAAGGTCTCAGTGTAGTCGATGTCCTCTTTCAGAGTGAACCCCTTGGCGACAAGCCTGGCCTTCTATCTCTCAATCTTGCCTTTTGTTTGATTCCCTATTGGTCTTATCCATTTACACCCTACGGGCTTGGCTCATTTTCTCTGGGTTTCAGAGTGAGTGGGTTAAGGAGCCTTTTTCCGCCTTTCGTCTTTCCAGTCAAGCAGTGGTTCCTGCTCTTGCCTCTCATGAATCTACTCGACCATTCCGGAATGAGTGAGCTTTTGTATCCGTATTGAAGAATCCGGTTATCGACTCGGCAGCTATTGAATCTAAGCCAATTGAATCAGCAACCGCTGGTACAGTAAGCGGTGTTCAAATAGCCGTTGTTGGGATCTTCTCCGCTGCTAGCTCTTCTTCTTACTAGGTTCTGCTTCCTCATAGTTCTCTTGAACATGATTCTCTCATACGCACTCCTTTTAGGAGTTAGGAAGCCAAGATCTGATCTGAGTAGTTCTGGTAGCCAATGAGCGCTTGTCTGGTATCGAATGAGCTCAAGTAGTTGAGTAGCTAAAGGCTTTGGTTGCCTTAGAGGAAAGTCCTATCTTCGGATAGCTTCCTACAGACTTCTTCCCTTATTTCTGGAAGTTCCTGGATTGTGTGAAATAAGAAAAGGGGGTATTTCCTTATTAGCAGCTCAAGCTCCATTTCAAAGGTTAGGAGTGAACCTTCTGGCTGATTCAATATCACCGGAGTCTGCTCAGGGTTCCAAACCAGAAGCGAAGTTTCTTTTCTACGATACACTGGAATCGGGTCTATCTTAAGCGGGAAGAAAGCCTACCGACGGGTATGAGTTCAGGGATTCGGCATTCAAGAACTCCCTCCCAGCCATCCTATCTTGTGTAAAAATAGCTTTAAGGCCAGTACTCTTTCTCTCCTGGAAGCGAAGGCAGGAGCAAAGCCTATTGATTCACCTGTTTGCTAACCTACTTGTCGGTTACCCGCACTCTGTAACCAGAATAGGGCTCTGGAGTTCATACCACCCGGCGGTTCATCAGAAGTCTGGAAGGCGGCGCCTAAACTAGTCGGACTTGCTTGAATCGATACGCTTACCGGACTTCTCTGTCTATTCAATTGATTTTGTTGCAGACTCTTCCCCCGGCCCAGTAGTGGAGCTTGACCCTCGCCCTACGCCGATTGAGATCTTTCCTTGTGCGGTACAGGTAAATTTGGCTCTTGAGGGAATACCCGGTTCATCGGAACTTCAACCAGAAGAGGTAGGCTTGGGTTCCTGGTATAGGTATAAGAAAGTCAGTAGAGCTAAATAGAGGTAGACTTGACTTCTATGCGTACTGAGCTGAGGTGCTAATGCTTCCCGCAGGGATAAACTTTCTTAGTCAGACTTCCTTGATAGGTGAGACTTCCACGAAAGCACGTATAAGAATAATCTTAGTATGCAAGGCCTTCGATCTAAAGGGAGCTTCGGTGTGTTCTTTGCTTTCATAGAAGATCCTCCGCTGCTGCTAAAGGAAATGGTTCTTAGGTCGGTGAAACTGTCCCTGTAGCTAAAGTCAAGTCAAGCCAGTTCATTCATGGCAATCGGTCTAGTAAGGAAGAAGTGAGCTGTAGCCTTAGTCTTAGTACGCGCACTAGAAGGGGCTACCGAATGCGCCAGTGAGACAATAAAATCTGATTTGTGTGCCGCGAAGGGCCTACCCCTTGAAAATGGAAGGGCATGGAGAAGCGGATTCCTACTTATTAATAGAATAGCTTGATTGACCACCATCCTTATTTACCTTCCCTCGGGTTGGTATGCTTGTGTGTCAAGCAATCCTGCTTCGGTAGCAGACTTCGGTCAAGGAAATCGCTTCAAGCAATGGCTTTGGATCGACCTGACTTCTTAGAGAGGAAAGCCAGTGAATGAAATCCGTTGAAATAAGAAGTCTTTATGGCTCAAGCAGCTAGCGGACCTCCTTAATTGAGAAAGTCAAGTCAGCACGCCCCCTACCTATGTAGTGGGCTTCCCGGTAGTTTGCGGGACGCTATTGGAATCGGTCTATCTAAATGGCCTATCTCCATATGTATTCTTGAAGTGCCTTTCTCATAGTTCCCTTCCCGGGCATTGATTGAGAGGGAATAGACTTCCCCACTGAACGAGGAAGTCAGTCAACTCTTGCCGATAGTCGGGCAATCAAATCAATCCTTCCTCTCGGGCACAAACAAAAAAGGTAACCAGATCTACTCAACGCAGACGCTCTTGGTCTTACCGGTGCTTTAGCCATATCTTTTGTTTGCCTTTACCTACCTGCTATTGGTGTAAGCGTAACCGGTCTTACTGCTATTGAATCAGCTCTTTGAAAGAAAAGGCTCTGGGACTGTTGACTTTCCCGATGCCTCTCAACTCCATCCTCTTGCTTTAACCGTATCTGCTTCAAAGAGTTGCTTGCATTTGCCGATTTATTTTCCGACAAAAGCTTGTTATGAGCCTGAATGGCGTATACCTTAAACCTGGGTGGTTCTTTATAAACGTGATTAACTAGTCCATAAACCTCTTCAGGTTCACTCTAAACGACTAACTAGGGCGATTGCTACTATTCCTATTTGGACGGAGTACCGCTTTAAGTCTGGACAGCTTCTTGCGTGCGTGCTCAAAGGAAGTCTAACTGACAACCCTTAATTGGTCTTGCACACTAACTGAAGCTTAGAAGGTTTACTTTGTTACTTTGCCTATCGCAATCTCGTCCCGCGCTCTTGCTTGATTTGCTCTTTCGAATGAATCTGTTCTGAGAGTACCTACGACTGCACTGCAAACTCTTTCATGCTTCAATCGAGAATGCTTGCTTGCTGGCTAGCGCTATAGCTTTCTTTTTATGTTAAACGTCTATCTCACTGTAAAACTCCTAGTTCTAAGACTAGGGATCTGTTGACTACGCATCTTTAGATGTATTTTTATGATAGTCATATAGGGACCCAGTGAAGTGCCGCTGTCCTTATGCAGGTATGTTTGTTAGTTTGTATCTTGTTTATGATCTCCTGCTTTGTCGTTACTCCTCGGTCTATAGCAAGGTAGTCAGCAAATCGGACATAACATAATATATGTATTGTTTTCTACACATGGGCAGGGCGAACACATCTAAGCGATGAAGCATTCGTAGGAATGGGGAATATAAAATAGAGTACGAAGGGGGGCTTTTTTTAGAACTCTTATTAGTCAGCTAGGAATCAACAGGATGCCATTACTTTAGAGCTACTAGCTTAGCGAATCCCCTTGCTTTCAGTGCGAAGTCGTCTTTGATTTTCTACTGCTTTCTCTAATGCTAGCTCTCGATTGATTGAGTCTAGTCGAAACTTTAGTGGTTCCTGGAATCCATAGGGTCAATAAATGTGTCATGGCCCCTTCCTTTGAAGGCGTAGTGTAGACTACTTTCACTCCACTTTCATATTTCTATATAGTCAGTCGTCCTTATTTAATTTATGCGCATACAGTTCTTTCGCGCTACGCTAGGACGCTTATATCCGTTGCTTGCATTCTTCCTTCCTCTCTATTTTATTTTACTTGCTTCCTTTGGAGTTTGAGCTTAGCCATCTCTTCTTTATAGTGTCCCGTGCCCCTGTCTTTCGCTCTATGGCAGCAAAGGATGCGCCTATTCAGGGACGTTCAAAGCAGCGTGGTAGATCATTATATAATAAGGGGAGCAGCAAGAAAGCATCTATCCAAGAATGAAGGTTTACTTTCAAGAATATCTCCGTCCAAGACATCAATGGATAGGAGTGAGGTAACCCATTTCACCTAGTACCCCGAAGGCGGAGCGAAGGCTCTCCCTTGACAGAGAGCCGAGCAGAGTGGTTAGGTCTTTTACTATGGCTTAAGCGGGGAAGTCTCCTCAGAGGTCAGAAAACGAAGAAATTGATACAAAACAATGGCCTGTGCCTTCGTTTCACTCGTATCCATGGCAAGTCCCTGATTCACTTCTAACTCCCAAAGCAGGGAATACAGTGAGTGATATCCGACGGGAGACCGTAGACTGAACTGAAACCTACACTCTTTCTTGTGTGTAATGAGTAGCTACTAGTTAGAATGAATTCTTATCGGTCTTTAACACCAACTCCTCTTAGTTCCCTGCGGGGCTGTTACACGTGCCCCCGTCCGGGAAGGAAACTCGTCGTTTGTCGTAGCCGCGCTTTTGTTCGGCCTCCAGTTAGCCGGTAACGAATTGGCTGGCTTTGTAGGGCGGAAAATCGGAAGCGACTCTCATCTCCACTTTTTTTCATCGTGGGCTTTAGCCACTCGCCCTAACTACTCAAGTAAAAGTAGGCCCTTTAGCACTCGCCCTTAATTAAGGAGATGGAGAGGAAGCAGCCTGGTTCGAGCACCAAAGACCTTCCAGCTGGGGTTCTCCGCTCCTGCTTCCATCTCCATCTCATTCCGAGGGGACCGGGTAGATCAAGACTAGGAGATAGGATCCCCAATTCGATGGACGAGAAGAAATGGAATCAATACACTCGATCCATTGCTTCCACCCCTCTCCGATGCAGCCAGCCCGGGACCCGGACTCGGATTGAAGCCACTGTAGTTCAGATACAGCCTTACGACTGACTGAGTGAAGGTTGGTTGGGAATATTTCGCTTTACTTAGATGATAATCTAAAAAGGCCCCATTAACTTAAAAAATAGAAATCATATCGAAACGATCGGGTACGACTGGGAAAAGAGAGACTGTCTGGGGAGCAAGCTACGGCTTCAAAGCGCTTACGTAGGCTAGTAAGGTGCGTTAGCCAGCAAGCAGCAAGCAACGACCTATTACGTTACGTGAACACATTTTTACGAGTCCCGTGAGCCGGCGAGAAGAGTTTTAGTCTTATAAAAGCATTGAAGGGATAAGACTAGTCTAGAGCCAAAGTAGCAGTAGGCATAGAAGCTGTCTTAGGACCGATACTAGCTCTTTATGTCTAGCCTGTTGCTGGTAGCTCTATGCTAGCAAGAGCTAGCCGGTCTCAAAAGCCTAATTCCTGAAAGAATGGTATTCGCTAGCCTTTCAACCATCGACATATCTGTTCCCCGATCCTTCCACACCCGAGCAAACCAAGTCACGTTGCAGGACCTGCTCTCGCATTTCTTTCATTAGAAAACTCCAGTTCGTGATCCTTTGTCTTCAACTAGCGGCTTTGATCTTCTCTTCCCGATTCCTATACCATACGCATCTATCCTCATTTAGAGCAATGCTGTGTCCATCTTCTTGAACTAAAGGACATACGCAAGTTTCAAGTCGAATTCCATATCCATCCCACAGACAATTATGAACCAAAAAGAGCAGGAGCAGGTTCGGGCCCATCTAGCTCAGCTTTTTATGGCGAGACAAGACAAGCAAAAGCCATAGGGCTGGCATTGAATGGTACACCCCCTTAGCTCGTTAGGACAGGGAGTCTTAGTATTCGTAGCACTCATAAGAATAGCCTCGTCAGATAGAAAAAGATTGACGCTACCCTTTTCTTTATCTTTTCCCCTTTGCCCGTTTTTGACCGAGAAGAGAACCCGCTATATCCCGGGGAAGAAAAGTCTGTATCCAAGCTATCCCAGTCGTGAATAAGGAAAGAAAGACATTATGGTCCGTAATAGATAAGCAGAAAAAGTTGCTATTAACCAAGAAGGGGACCCCCAGCTTTCATCTATCCAAACTATGCTAGGGTAATTGTAGTAGAAGCTAAGCCAATAGCGTTGGGCTTTCATCTTTAAGAGCTATCTTAACTTAAGTAAGGGACCAACTGATTGAAGCTTAAAAACACGTCTTTCCATTCATATGATCCCATTCAAGGGGCTATGCTAATAGTAAACCAAGCTTTATCCGCGCCAGGATAGGATGTTCACTCATCAATCGATCATATTTGCCTTTCTTCTTTCTAACTCTTCCACTAAGATTTGAAGCAGATGGAAGAGAAGGCATTTACTGCATACTGGGGTGCTTTCTCCCGATTACTTATTAACAATTTCCTTCCACCAGCGTGTTAGTATGATTTTTTCTTACCTACTAAAGCAGTCAATCACGCTATCCTTCCTTACCCTTCAACCAACCCCTTCGATTCCGTTTCTGCAGCAGTATAGTTTATCGCCCCCTTACCTTGATGCCTACAGCTCAATTTGTTTTCCAGTAGTGATGGCAAGAATCCGCGAAAAAATGTTATTTATCCTTTTTTTTGTGTTCTTTCTGAATGGAGCTACACGAGGGAAAGCTCAGCTTTCTACTCTGCCGCAAAAGGGGGGCCGCTTTCTTCTCTCAAAAAATGCAAGTTCCGCCATCCGGGCCCAGCAAGCAGCAGAATTATGTTCCAAGGCTTCGTTCGTTTCATTCCAGCAAAAGCAGTATATGGTTCGAAGCGCCTTGTTCCATCCGGCGAGAATCCCCTAAATTCTTTTACTTTGAAAGGAAATACACCTCTGTAGGAGGCCTAAGACGAAGAAACGCAGTTGCTCGATTGAAAGGTGAGGACGCAGAACTTCCCTTTTGGCTTTCTTCCGCTAGGAAATTGGACTCTGACTGAGTGTGGATGACCGACTTGGCATTCTCAGCCGGCCTCCTTGCTACGTTGAAAGAACACAGGGAGTGGAGCGGCCCGTCTGAGTACATAAGAGATTGTTCCCCAGAAGAGGTTGTTGGAGAAGTCCCCGGATAGGCAGATCCGGATAAACGAAAGGGGCTTGTCCTCACTTACTTGAGCAAGGAATGAAAGACTCGCTTGCTTAGCGCAGGACGGAACAAGAAAGGAAAGAAAAAGAGAAAGACCCATTATTCAACTAAGAGAAAAGCAAGTAGCACAATCCCCTCACCTAGGGAGAAGACCCCTTCTGATTCTTGTACGTATACTAGATCTGTCTGGATTGGATCTACTAGAAGAGGCATCACTCGAGTGATGCCTCTATTTATGTAGGCAGGAGGAGCGACTGGGCTCTCTCGATTCATAGCAACTGGGAGAGGGGATGGCGGAACTTCAACCAGTACTTGTCTGGCATGGCCGGTTTAATAATTCCTTTTAGAGATAGAGCTAGAAGCGCGGTTAAGCTATCACGCTTAGTGACATAAACAAAGAAGCTCCCTGGGGCAAGGAAAGTTAGCCACCTCTTTCACCCTCGGAGGGGTTTCCTTCGATAGAGGATTGGGAAAGGCATTACTACTATATTACTTGGCAGGTTTCATCATTCTTCGGATCGATGTGGGAAGGGCGCTTTCCACTATATGAGCTAGGAAAGCCCGTCTTTTGAATGAATTAACAAACCTTTTCCCTCCTTGGAGTGAGATCATCACGAGAAGGTTTTAGAAAACCCGGGATTTTCGCTTAAAGACCGATTTATCTCCGTAGACTCAGAGAAAAATCGAATCGTTTTGACCTGGCTTAAAAAGACGCGATTTACGAATGAACAAAGAAGAAGCGAAGCGGGGAAGCCCCCTAAGGAGATAATTGCTATGTCTGTCGGAAAATCGTTATCTACGCAATTACCAATACCCAATAGATTGAAATCAAGGAGAATATGCCCCTTCCCTTAAGCTAAGCCGCCCACCTAAGTCCTAATCCTTCACCAAAGAGTGAAATCGTATCCGCCTCTCAGTCAGTCATCGCCTAATCAATCCTTCGAATCCTATCGGTCAGCGCCTAGTCTCTTTCTAAGTGCTCGAAGTCGGCTAAGGTTCAATGCTTTTTGGTTGCTGCTTTGTCCCTCGTCACCCTAAGATAGGACTTTGTTTGCTTTCTTTCCTGCGCGAGTATTGTTGTAAGGTGGAATGCTTTCCAAGCTTTCGGGTAAATTGGCTTTGCCTTGAGGTCTTATATTCCGTATAGTAAGCCCGGTTGGTATATTGTTGTATGAAAAGGAGTCGATTACCTATTTACCCTAGTCCCGAAATCCAACTCGATCTTAGTCTTCCCGCCCAGCACGTATTCCTAAAGTGGTCGATGTAGGTTATGGGATTGCGCTTGTAGGACAATTTCCGTATCGCCTTTTGGTTAACCGGCTTTGTTTGGGTGCATCCAACATGCTGAAGTTTTAGACTTTGCAAACCTCGATAACCACCCGCTCCTCTTTGAATGAGGAGCTTCACTCTTTAGAAAAGACAGACTCCCACTCCTAAACAGAGAAGAGCAAGGTGCGTAGCGGAAATCCAGTCTTTTCCTTCTTTCCCATCGGGATGTCTGTGCAAGCCTGTCTCTTTTTAGATAGTCATTCCTTTCTTTCCTTTGTTAGAGAATCACCCCTCTCTGGTCTGGTAGGAATTCCCTCTCTTCTGTAGTCATGCCAGGGAGTGAGGAAAGCCGCTTGAAAGCCAGTACGGTACCACTCTCTCCGCTATAAGAATGGGGTAAGCCGATCCCATTCATTGCTTTCAATCGGGGTGAAAGAAAGGCTAGTGAAAGGTCTTTTCGATAAATGACGTCGTATCTCCGGTCGAGTGGAACCAAGGCTCCTGGCCGATTTAAATTGAATAATAAAAAAGATCCTCTAAATAAGATAAGGTGAGACCTCATGCTTGTAGCTTCTCTTCTTGCTACTCGCTACTAATAAAGAAATGGCGTGATATAAGATCAAATTATCCCTGTATCCCCCCCTAAATCAAGATGAGATGGGCGGGTTCAGTCTGATTTTCAAATGCCGTTGACTTCGACCTTTAGCGATTCGCCCCTGAACCTAGAAAAAAAAACCTATGATGCCTTCCTCCCTTCGGCTTTCAGAGTTTTGAACTAAGCGGACTTTGCATTGGCAGCTGAGCTTCTTCCGATCCTCACTCAGGCAATCAAGGAAAGGGTCGTGAGGATCCCAACTCTGAGAGGAAGCCAACATTGACTGACTTTCATGGTTCAGATTCGACAAAAAAGAAGAAGAACCAACAAGATAAGATCGAGCGGTCTCTGCTCCTCTCTAACTAAGAGGAGAAGCGGAACTGTCTATGGACTGCCTTGCTTGATCATCCTATCAGTCATGGTAACGAATTGAGTATCTCTTCTTCGGTAGCTGGTTTGACTGTTTGTGATAGAACAAAACAATAGCAAGATATATCGTAGTAAAGTAGAGCTATAGACTGCATGATTGGCTTGTAGGAGAAAGAAAATAAGGATTCGGGACAAGACGGAGATGCAAGCTTGTCTGCTATTGGATGTTCTAGTTTAGCTCGCGGATTGGTCTTCATTGCGCACCATCCGGCTGGTAAGAAGTTGAGATTGTTCCGCTAGTGTTGCTTGGTCAACAATTTGGAGAGTTTGCTTTTCTTTCATCTTTCTAAGAGCAGTCTGTTTGATCAAATCAGGGATCAGACCGCTCCTGGTGTTCGAACTAGTCATTAATGGTCGGCTTCATTGGTATCCTTTCGGTATGCGTTGCGAACACTTTCATTTTGAGCGTCTCATCTTCTCTAGAGAAGCGAAACTCGAACGGATAGAGCAGATGGTCCAACTACATAACTTTTTATTTTTCATTACTTCTATGGTCGTGCCTCGTGGCACGGCAGCACCCTTACTATTGAAATGGTTCGTCAGTAGAGATGTTCCCACTGGTGCCCCTTTTTCCAATGGGACTATAATTCCTATTCTTATCCCTTCATTCCCTCTTTTGGTCTATCTACATTCCAGGAAATTCATACGCTCCATGGACGGAGCAAAAAGTGGAGTCTTGGTCAGAGCAAGCCGCCCTATTCTATTACCAGACATAATTGGGAGAAGCTCATCCGAAACTAGAGCTGGAAACGCCTCATTTCGTTTCGTTCCCGTTCTTCATTTCCTTCTTATCGAATCCAAGGGGGACTTCTCATATTTAGAATCTTTCTGCGGTGTGCTCTGTTTACTATTCTTTCGTACTCTCTTCTCTTTACCACGCGATAGGTCAGCAAAGCGTGAGCGGGCGCGGAGAAGGAAACGCCAAACACTTCGGCCTAAGCCTAACGGGAATGAGCAACAACGAAATGACAAGATGGGGTGCTCCGGGCACCCCCATTTAGAAAGAAGGGTCGAAGGTTTTTGGCCTGTAGCTTTCCCCGTCCCCCCTTCGTCGGGTGGTGCTTGTGTGGGGGGTGTGCCACCTGAACCTGAAATCGGGCTTGAAGCTCTCGCCTTACCAACGAGCCGACAGCTGATGGCTGTTGGTCACGACTACCACCAAAAAGCTCCAATGAAGATGAATATTTCACATTTTGGAGTGTGCATCTGTATGTTGGGTGTTCTTCTGTCGTGCGACCCGGCGGCTTATGTGCGACCTGTGGCCCACGCCTCCTATTTGTTCAGGGCGGGCGGCGTGAACTCTGACTCGATCCGGGTATTCAATCCCGCCGCTGAGATGCTCAGTTGACTCCTTAACCTTGATAGGAAGATGGCTTATTCAATAATTCGTGCATAAGGGTAAGGAACTTTGGATGAACTAATGCGAATGGGTGTAAGCCTCGCTGCTCGGAAACACCCAGTGCTGACCACACTGAGAGACACGAAAGCGCAGGTAACGCCAGTTGGCGAAGTGGCGTTAAGCATCCCTAGCGGTACGAAAAGAGAGGTCGTGATGATATCATATACGTCCGTACCGCTCCTCGTGGAGTAGATCCCGCATCCAACCAAGTCTTTGACCAGGGAACGGGAGAATTCCCACTACCGCTGGAAGGCCAGCCGGGCCGTGAGCGCGGTGGGAACGGGCTTCCCAAAAAGCCAGCCCCGGGCCGGGGTCGGCATAGAATGAAGGGGACGGCCCTAATGTTGTTGTGTTGGCAAAGCCAACTTCTTGGGTTGCGGGCGGAGAAGAGCGGACGTGGGGACTCAGACCGGGGCGCAGCGTAACTAAGAGAGCCATTCCATTTAGGGCGAGACAGAAGACAGGACGCACTCTTTACGTAGATAGAAGGCATTTCTCTATAAAAGTATATCTCTATCGAAAGAGTGAACCGCTAACTTGTAAATGGAGTAGGAGAGCCTTCCTAGGATCTGTTTGAATTGTGGCAATTGGGGCCTGGTAGACTATTGCAGACCTTGTTCGTCAGTATGAGCTTATGCTTCACCTGCACGACATGAAAGAGCAACCTGGACAGTCTATTCTCCACTTATATTCTTTGTTGTCCTATGTATGTTTTTTGGAGATTCTTCCGCTCATGCTAAGAAGTTTCTTTACTCTCGCTCTCACTGATGATTTTTAGCCTGCTCGAGCCTATTTACTCCATCGCAGCCCCTTGCCTACACTGTATAGTGCTGTTGCAGAACTAATCTCTTCAGAGACTTCACTTGGAACTATGAAATGACAATGAACTTCATTAGTGAGGGCTACTTCTTCTATTATACCTTATTCTGGCTCATCGAATTCCTGTTACTGAAAGAAGCCTGGGAATTGAATTCGAGACTGTCTCACTCGGCCTCCTCGCAAGAACACACCTAAAGGTAGTCAAACCCAGTCTAAACCTCAAACTCATTCCAAGGCTGCTGCTACTAATGAGGATTCTTCTGAGCCTTCCTTTGAGTTAGTTAAAAGCCCTTCTCGTCATAAGCTGCTCCTTCTCTAAGACATTTTGCATTTGTCCATCTCTAGCCAAAGCTGTCCTAATCCTCTTGTCAAGCTGGGCTAGGCTAGCTCTCTTATTCTGGATTGGCCATTATTAGAATACCGGTACAAGCCGTTAGGAGAGGCAGATCAGTAAAAGTATCTTGCTATAAAGTCACTGCTACCTTATTCAGTCTATCCCGGCAGTGCCTGAATGGGAGTCTAGGCTAGCCAGTGCATCAAACTTTTTACTGAAATAACGACTTTTCCAGCTAGATCGGACTAATTGTTTTTATTACCGGAGGCATAATGATAGCACTCAGCGGTTCGGGAACTCTGCCTATCTCAATCCCGGGATGAGAGAAGTTCAACGGGCAAGGCCGGCTTTGCTTCATATGTAGCGGATCGGTATTCTGCTATTCTCTCTCGCTTGATACCGGACATAGAACCCTATCTCGATCAACCCAACTGTCTAACCTTTCTTTCACATCACAGCTATCCACTCTCCTTTATTTTTTTGAAAGTCAATCTTTTTTCGACGCTGGGCTTTAGTCATCCTAGTTCTACACGGGAAGGGAAGAGAATGACCAACTTCCATTGTCAATCCCCAAACGGAAGCATCTGGTATTGGTTCATCTACCTTGATCTGCCTTCCGAGTGACATGGAAGACTGCCCCTTTCAAACTTCTTAGCTCAGAAAGATTGGAAGATGAAAGCTATCTCATTCAACATCGGACTTGTTGCTGTATTGATTCCCACTTGTTGAAGCTCTATCTGGTACTCCCTTGCGCTAGAAGCTCTTGCTAGATTATCCGACATTGACTCGCTATAAGAAGATTGTCCGAATAGCATAATTATTCTCTATGTGAAAATAGTGATTGATAAGGGCTATCAGATAGCAATGAGTGGACTGGCAACCTGTACTTCTTTCTTTGACAGGCATTGCTGGTCCTAGGTCTGGTTGGGTAAAAAAGCTGGGGCATAGCTTCTATTGCTGGCTTGTCTGCCCTGTCTCACTTATAATTGAGGACTTTTGCAGCGATATGTCGATCAAAAAGTCACTCCATTTTGACATGCCTATCTTTGACTTTGAAAAACGAGTGGAGAGCTTTTCCCCTATACGGAGATAGACTATCCTGATTAGATTAGGAATTTACGTAACCGGTAGATTGGATTTCCGGTGGAAGTCAACAAGGACAGATTCCTGTTGGCTAATCGAATGGAAATCCCATCTCATTTCCGATTTGACTGCCTAGACTGAGCAAGCAATATCTTTGCTGTCTCCTAGTGGAATTAGCAGACTCCGACATGAACTCTGAAACTCTGATTGCTGTTTGAAAGGGTTGACATAGATTGCTATGCTAATCCGTTCTCTGATCAAGAAAAAAAAAAAGGGATTGAGATCAGTCTGTCAATAGCATCAATGAGAGAAGAAAGGACACTCTCCATCATGCAATGAGAGAAGAGAGATGTACTGAAAGCATGATCTCTCTTACTTCTCCAATAGAGAAGGATAACCAAATCCTTCTCAATTGTTTCACTGCAGATAGCATCCAAAACTCGGAAATGTAACAAAAGTCAGATGCGGAACACATGCAAGATTGCACTAGTCACAGAGAGAAGACAGCCAATCCAATAGAGCAAGCAACCAGTCACAGCAAGGAAAGCAAAGAGAGAAGCTAGTCACAGGTAAACATGCACTGTCTCTAAGCTCGATTGACTGGCCTAGTTTCACTCGGAGATAGAGACCAGTTACCGAGCCAGTCAGATGCTTGCCTGGCCTTGTCTAACTCCCCAGTTTCACAAGCAAGCCAGGCAGATCACCTTGTTCAAGGATTTCAGAGCGAGTACTTCCAACAAAACGTCTGCCTAGACAGAGCTTCCAACCACTTGGACCCGATGATACACCTGCAGGTCATCCTCTGTGAATCTGCAAGACAGGGAGAGAAAGACATGCCGGACTCACAAGAGAAAGACAGCCAATGCAGTCAGTCAGAGAGAGATGGGAATTCTGCTAACTGAATTCGGAAGACTTGCTAGTCTAAGAGAGATTGGACTCATGCTTCCGGGAATCTCAGTAGTATACCAGGAATGCCCTATTGAGCGTCATGCCTGAACTCATGTTCCGGAGAGTGCCTGTCGGATCACTTATGCCTATGCAAGGAGAGAGCACCGCTAAGGGAAAGTTCAATCATTGGGAAGGTCAGACACAAGAAACCCGAACTGCCTGAAAGGTAACTAGCTTGTCGTCTTCTTTCCTCAACCAGTGACAGGCCTCACTATCTACTGGATTTGGTCTACCGGGCAGCTAGATCGGACTGGTAGCATGCTGAGAGTCCTGTGAGGAAGGTCTTCCAAGAGAATGGACCGATTCGAGATGTGACAGCGGGTCAGTCAAGAAAGCTGCCAGTTCTATTCTACGAGCTGCTTCCAAAGGTGAGAAAGCCTGTTTCTCTGAGCTAGGACACATGCCCGGAAGAGAATCCGAGGTCTATGATGCCGAACCGACATCCCTGTTTGGAATAGGATTTTATTGAAAGGGACCGGCTAACCACTCGCTCTCTCAGTCGAGCAAACCTTTCGCTTTCCTTTGACTTGCGGATACTTCCTTGCGAATAAATAAGGACGGACTATAGTGCTACTGCTAGAGGGGACTCTGCTAGGCTTGCTAATTCGATCCTTGTCCGATACGGCAGCTGCTGGGTCTCCCCACCTCTCCTAAACTTCCCCCGGTCTTCGGCCCGAGCTGTATGAGGCAGAAACTCGCCCCACGTACGGTTCGGAGTCCGAGCCCCACCCCATAATGGTGCGGCTTAGGTCAACTAACACAAAGAAGATACAGTTCACTCAACGATTGCCTTTGGGTTCCGAACTCCATATGGGGAAGGAGCGTTGTTGTTTCCGAGGTCTCGATCATTTACATGGACCCACTTCTCATTCCATTTGTGGGAATTTGATGATCTATAAACCGTCCCTAACGAATGATCGCCTCATGTTTGAGCATGATGAATCACTTCGTGCCGACCTGTTGCCACTAAACTTTCCGGCCTCATATGAGAATGGAAAACTGGAGAATTTTCTGCATCGGTGGATGAAAAATCGCGAACATAATAATTTTGGGTTGATCATGTTCCCAGAAAAAAGATACTTTAGAGAAACAACGAGCACGACTGAAGTGGCTATACATACAAATCCATTTACGGATAGATATGCTTCGATTGGAACTGGAAGTTCCAGAACAGGCGGCTGGTATACCACCATAATGAAACTGCCTTTTCTTTTTTTTATTCGGATAGGATTTATGTTGGCTTCGTCGGGAGGCTCGCGTAGTTTGTTACGTCAGCTCCAAAAGGATGAGTTGCGTTGGAATCGAGAAAGTTCCGTGGAATTCAAAATTGCATTAATAAAAGGAGTCTTCAACCCTCTCAATCAATAGAGGCTAGATCGGACTAAGGAGAGAGACGGTTGAGTACGGAAGCGAAAGCGGAGATATAGGCTAAAATGCCCAGTGAGAATACTGACATGGGTAAGGAGAAATCCGAATGACTAGTGGCCATAACTCATTAAGCAATCTTAACCTTTTTCGCTTAGCCTTTCCTCTTTGACCTGTGCCAAACTCTACTCTTGCTGTTGCTGGGTGGAAGAATTCATTCAACCTCAGTCGGCTCTTCTTTCACAACCAATTCTCTTCCTATTTGTTTGGGCAAAGCCTAAACCGTACTCCTAGTCGGGCACTCACTCTCTTAAGAGAGGGGTAATACTATAAGGAAAACAATAAAGAGATATTCATTAAAGCAATAAAAGTAAAAGCGGGTGAATAAAAGACAAAAAGGCCAAGCTGCAATAGCAATCCAGGAAGAGCGCACCTTATTATCCTTTCATAGAAGAAAAACTATAAAGAAAGGGCATAGCTTCTAATAGAAGATAGCCATAGCCCATGTATTTCAGTTGCCAGATCACACTAATGAAGTACACACCCATGCGGAACTAGTCAGACTTGGAAGCCTTACGACTGTATGAAGTGAGGAATTTATGATTGCCCAGTGAGAGTCATATTCAAGAGCATAAAGCGACTCCCTTTCCCGGCGGATTAGCTATTCCTGTCCTGTCTTTGAGCCGACCTTGCCTGCTGGAGGTATGATTCCGATCTTTGAATCGAATTTGATCTTTCGTCTTCAAGTGAGGGCGACGGGTGGGGATACTTTTGATCTTCCTCCAGAGCCACTGTTTCTGTCATCGGGCTTCAAGCGGGTGTTGAGGCTTATGGTGAGCACATGTACGACAGAAGAGGGAGCAGGAGGAGAAGCGCTACGGAGAACAATAAGTTCTTAAGTTTAAGGATTCATTTCTACCAGGTGATGTCGAAGCGGACTTCTGAAATAAGTTTAAGAATCTGAGACAAGGTTGTTTTTATTTTTCAATCTCTATGAGAGAGTACATGGAGGAGTTTAACCTATTGTCTCTACGATATAGAGTGAAGGAGGGAGACAAGAGGCAATATTCGAGCTGACTTTTTCTGAGCACGAATTGCATTTGCGTTTGCTGGACAGCGTAGAAGCAGCATACCGTATTGCTTTGAGGGTCGAAGGACCTACTGGTTGGTTCAGCCAAGAACCAGAAACCGAATGAAGGAAGCGAAGGTCAGAGTCAAAATATGCCGTGGAGAAGAGCTTACTTACTTATGAGCAAAAGGGGAGTAGCGGAGAGAGACGTTCCCGAAAGGCACCTATCCGTGGGAGACAGAAGATTAAAGGGGAGCCGACTATAAGACAGATAAAGGAGCAGGCTGGAGCGGGGCTTTAGGAAGAAGGGGGCCGGAGATGGACTTGGATGATGGAAAAAGCGGTCTTCCTAGCTTGCTCCAATGCTTGGCTTAGTGAATCAGTAAATGGCAAATTGCTAGCGATCTCAGAAGCACAAGGAAGCAGAGGAAAGAAGGCCCGCCAGAAAGAGGGGGTTGGAGACCCCGGGTATGAAAGATACTCTTGAAAGCTATCGAAGTGGACAATAGAGTGCTTCTTCTTATGAAAAAGCCCTCGATGCTGTGTGAAAGAGCCAAAATGATTTAGCGTTTTAGCGTGGAGAGAGGACTTACGTTAGGGTGAACAAACGATTTCAGATGCTGCGACCATGGCCTGATTTTACGGAGTTCCGTATATGGATTCTGAAAAGTGAATTGAATCCATTTGCTGATAGATAAAGGATAGGAACCTACCTATCAGAAGAGGTTTTCACTAGAATACGAACAAGATAAGAGGATGCCCCATTAGAGGTAGAGGTTTTGGAAAATGGGGTTTGAACCTACCCTAGTAGGGGTGTGAGGGCTTGATTGAGAGTTTTTTGCTAGGATACTTGATTTCCTTCAAAGCGATACTAAAACTACGGGTTCAGTACTCGATGATGGTATTCTTCGTTTTTCAGTTCAGTATTTGACTAAGTCCTCGGTACAACTCTTCCTTTCCACTCCTGACATCCGCTCTGAAACAAGCTTGGTGTATGGCGCACCGCAATCAACGGATGTGAGTGAATGCATTGGCCGGTTCTCATGCCTAATGTATAAGCCGGAGGTCCCTCCTGACAACTGTCTTTTTTTCCGTTCACTCCTCACTCTACTAACGCGGGGTAAGTTATTATTTATATCCGACTGCCGGTGTCGGTACCTACGACTGTGGAATGCTTTTTTTATGTTATTCAAAGAGGAACTCAAAGTCTAGTTTTACTTCAGCCATGGTGGACAGCTTTCTTCCTTTTCGAGGTGTATTCAGTGAGCATCATCGGATGGGGCAGAAGATGCCGCAGTGGATTCACGCCTTCTCTCTGTTCCTAGAGTGTGATCCTTATTGTATGCGACAGTTCGAGAGATCGGTGGAGCTACTTCTTTACTTACCTGATAGGAAGGACAAGATGGAGTTTTGCCTTCACTTTCCGAGCTACCAGATACTAGTGCCTAGCGGAAAAATGGGAGTTGGATTGAGGAATGTATTACAACTCCTAAGTTCTCTATCTCTTTGAATGGGAACTCAATGGCTACTTTGCTGGAGAAAGGGGATTAAGGCAAAGGGACCCTCTCGGACCTTACCTCTTAGTTCTTGAAAAGGTATGGAACCGAACGAAAAGAAGCTGGATATACTGGATAATGGAATAAGGTATGCTACTATATCTACTGGTCCTAGGTATGCTTATGGAGCTGCTTCAAGCTCTCGACCTGGTTAAGATGCTGCCCTTGATTCTGTCACTATAAAATCTACACCAGGACCTGTGGAACCAAGCTAAGGTCACTAGTGAATCTACGTATGGAGCTGGGCGAAGGGGTGCTGGTATGGCTCTAGATCACGAAGGAATCCGCCTATCGATCCGGCTAAGATGATGCCTATGATGCTGCTGGTACTTGTGATGCATCACCCATCCCGACGTATGGGTATGGTTTTGCTACTGTAGACTATGGCTCCGATCTACTGGTGCCCACGCCTCCGCTTCTCCCGCTCATGGCCATAGGTATGTACCCGGACGGGATACTCCTGCTATGCTTATGGGTAAGAAAGTGGTGCTACTGAGATGTCTCTATCTGTACGAGATGCTACCCATGCTCCTATCTCCGCCCATGCCTTTGCCTTTACCATCGATGAGTATGGATCCTGCTCTTCGACTGGAGCCAAATAAAGTCTTTAAGGTGCTGGGTTCCGATCATCTGGAACAGGGTCTCTATCCGCAAATGAGTATACTTATGGAGTATTACAGTTATGCCTTTGCTTCTCCTGCACCTGAGGGATATGGGACTAACTATAGAACACCCGGTAGGACCATAGGCATGTGAAAAATATCGAAGCATCACTTCTAGGAAGACGTCAAAATCTGGATCACTTGTTGGAACAGGTAGGGACGCTGGGCGGGGTGCCCTATGTTGTAAAGGGGAAAGCCGGATTGGGATCTGTTGTAGCAGGATGAACCATGCCTAAGGTGGTTGTACCTTTGCTCTTACCGTCAGGTTCCACTTCATCGACTGGATTTTGATCCCTGGATATAGATCTGGATCAGGATCCCGCTCAATAAGATATGGATATGGATCTTTCTATGTACCAGAAGTTTGAAGAGCTGCCCTTGATGAGGGGTATGCTTCTAGGTCTCGATCACGAAGGTCCTAATCGTCGATAACGATCTATAAAGGCGACCACGATCACGAGAAGCATAAGCTCGATCGGGATCTATATATGCGACTTAGTCAACAGCTTTCACTGATGCTCGGCCGCTCACTATGCTCCCCATGCTACTCACTCTGCGTTGAGGTGCTGCGCCTCCACTGGCTCGGATGTTTCATTTGGGCCCGGGTATGAATATGTATCCGCATAATTGACTGCTTCAACCACTCAATCAACTGGCTCTGCTACTTGCTCAGATCTTGCTTTTAAGGGAATAATGAAGAATTCATATGTTCCCAGTGCGAAGAATGCATCGTAACATAACAGATATGCATATTTGCCTCCCGGGGAAAAAAGAGAATCTCAGTGATCCAACAATGGAGCCCACCAAGTGCTACGAGTGCTGCGTACTATAGAGAAAAATGAACATTTATCCTTTCCTAAACGAAAGAGAGATCGATTCCTTTCCCCTGATCGTAGACCACCCTTACTGGGCCACAATACCTTTAGGATTTAGCCCCTCAGGAGTTTGCACGGATTTGGCACTGGATTGTCCCCAGATCCTCATGATGAGGTGGCTGATTCACAACCCAATTCCCATATCGATCTTACGTAAACCCCCCACTCCCACTGCCTGTAGACGCCGCTGATCGTTTATTGGTTTCAGATGCAGCGGGCTAGGGCTCTGGATCCCTATTCTCTATTAGAAAAAGAATCTTAACTTAAGCACGCACGATCAGGGAGGTCAGAATTAGGATCTTTTTCTTAACGTTCTGGAACTAACTGCTCCTGCTGCATCTTGAACTGCTCGTGCAACTACTGCCTCCGCTTCTCTTGTCTCCGGTCTTGGATCACCTACTCACTACTGCGACTGGGTTTGAATCTCGATCAAGGACTGGATCCGCTGCTAGTGCTACCTCTGCTTCTCTCGTGACTGGTGCTGCTTCCCCCGCTAATAGAGTTCAATATTCTATGGAGTCCATATAGAATCTATGGATCCGCAGGATCCGCTGTTGGATATGGGTCCGGTGGAACCCTAACTTCTGCTTCTGCTAGTGGATTCGCAATTTCGTTGTTGGAACCGTGCAAGGTCCGGCGGCAAGCATAGGAGCTGAGGTCGAAAGCGAGGTGGAGTGAAGCAAGGTCGGCAACAGTGAATTGGCTCAGGCGAGGGGAGTCTTACAGGGGTTATAAACTCATGTTTTCATATAGTCAGATATAGGCTTATAATTCAGGTGTTACGTGAATATGTCCTTCTTCAACTACAGCTAAAAGAAGAGCTACGCCACACTCTTAGTAAAAGACTTGTAAAGCATTCCATACCAGAGAACCTGAAATAGCTTTTACCTAGATCATTTCCCTTTAAGGGGTTCTACTACTTATATTATATAAAGATAGGGCCAAAGTGAAGTGATTCAACTCAAGCACGAACCGCTACCATCCTCTTCCATCCTCTTCTCCGAGTTCAAAAAATATAAACTCGTTAGCTCATAACAGCGCATTTGTGAGCTCCAAGTCCCATCGCTCAATGCTGACCTTACATCTGATTGCCCTGGGGAAATGCTCCCAAGCTCCTCTTATATTAGTTAGACCTCTTTCTTTCCTTTACTCTTGGTACCTAGACACTTTGAATCAAGGCTAGGTTCCTTAACGCCCTTCTTTTTTTAGTTATATTCCGTTCTTGGGAATAGGTAAGGGATAGAACGGATAGCCCATGTATTTCCCTTGATTTAGGCTTCGAACCCCACTTTTCGGGCATCTGCTTCAGGAAAGGAAGTTGAACTGGAACCTGTGGATATGGCCGTTGAAGCTGAAGCTTAACCGAATGCATATTCTCTGTTCTCTTTCTTTATTCTCAGTCTCAGTTAGCTGATACTGTTTAAGTCCAGATAGAATCCCTAGTTGATTCTACTATTTTATTCTCCTGCGAGATTTCAAAGTAGGAACTATAATAGGCATCCGGAAGGAATAAGGGAATAAAGTTAAGTCTGTACCTTTTCTATTTGATATTATAGTATGTTCTACCTATATATAGATAGAGGTGTAGTAGTAGCTTCCCTCTGTAAAGTTCTGTTGAAAGGCCGTATGAGAACAAGGTTGGGATATAGGGTGCAAGGTAAGGTAGTTGATGAAAAGATTGTGATTGATTCAGTCATTCATTAGTCTCAGTACCTTATTTAGAGGTATCTTACAATACGCTCTATTTGCAGATGACTACGACTTGATACTTGATAGTAGGGATTAATATGCTTTATAGACTTTATCTTTATTCTAAGTTAAACCGGAAACAATAGAGATCACTCCATCTTTGAAGGTAGCTGTTGTTTGTCCTTGGTTTGCTTAAGCAGTATTAGGAGTTGTAGGTGTCCGTGTCCAACCTGTTATGTTCAGTACCATAATTCTTCTTTTATCTCTTATCTTTGATCCTGATAGTTTCCCAGAATGAATTGTATGGAGAGGAGGTAGTTGATGTCAAGTAAGTCATCGGATGTAAAGAGAGAACTAGCAATAGTTCTTATAATAGGAAAGGAGTTCTATAACTATAAGGTATCTCACTTCATTTCCTGGTAACCGTACCCTTGTGGGTAAGGTGGTTTTTCAGTCAGGAATAGAAGAAAGTGAAAGCAAGAGAGGGAACGATATATACCTTATATCCAGGTAGTTTACTTACTTACTTGTTAAGGAAGCCATGGGAAGAGAGGATGCCCCGGGGAAGGATGACGGGAGGGGACTGACCCTGCCTGCAAGGGAAGGAGGGCCCAGGTATATTGTCAGTTCTGTTGATGAATCTAGGCACTCGAAAGTTAGGATATGCGCTTGAAAAGCTTTCTGCCTAGCCAGTCCGGGATGGGACCATTTGATCCGTGGATAAGGGACCCGAGGAAAAGGCTCTTTCAGCCAAGTCTTTCAAGCCCTATTAGAGTCTGTTCTGGCAAAAGAGTTAGATGTGAGTGCTGGACCAGAGCGAACAGAACCACCTTTAAGGGATGGATCATATGGGACCGAGAGAACAGAACCAGCAAGTTCATGAGTCTCAGAATAAGAAGGGCATCCATCCAGGAAGTATGAGGCCTGCTTCTCAGTTCCGTTTTCAACTAGCATTTCAAGAAGAGAGGTTCTTTTAAGGGTTTGTCCAGGAGTTGTTGGGGTAATGCTTCGGATGTTAGCTTTTGAAGTAAAAACATTCTTCTATTACAATATTGACTCCCGGGACAACAAGAGGAAGTCTAGAGCGAAAGGGCCCGTTGAAGTAAAGAGAGAACAGCAAGGGAAGTAATGCACTAGAAGAAGTAAAGACATAGATTCTTTCATTCTTCGCAGTTGACTTCTCCCCCTATAGTACTACCATCAAGCAACTTAAGCTCAATTCCTTTCACTAGAATCAGAAGCATCCTACAGTTCATTCCTTTTATCTGCACTTGACTACCTTCTGAACCTGACTACTCGAATATAAAGTGAGTGTATTAAAGATTCCGGGCTAAACAGAGAATCACATCATTTCAGACATCACTTGGCACTAGACTGAAAGTCAAAGATAGGGAAGTTAGCTCTATTTCCCTCTATCCTTAGAGTCAGAGACAAACCTAGCAACACTTCCCCAGTACCTAGTTGATGAAAAGTTCTGCGAGGTAAAGAAATAGGAAGAAGGAAAGTGGGATAGTGCCGGTCTATTAGGTCAAGCCTTAAAGAAGTCAGGAATAGATTCAGTACAATAACGAAAGGATAGAATACTATGTTCTTATCCTGCTTTGAAGTCTAATTAGAATGCAAAATCAATATGAACAAGTACAGGGACGGGATAATTGTTTGATAAAGCAAACAGAGCTATTCGGAGGGAGTTTACTTACTTCTTGTTAGAGAAGGGATGGCGGCGTGGCATTAGTATGACTTTACGGTAGGGAAAGTCTGAGGTAAGCAAAGAGTAAGTTCACTAAATCTGAGATAAGAAACTAGGGCATCTATAAAAGCGAGGGAAGTGGAATCATAACTTGTTCTGTCCCGGGTGAAGTCTCATGAAAAGGAATCTTTTTGGAACATAATCGGAAGAACACCCCTTAATTAAAGTGGTACCACGCACGAACTTTATGAAGGAAAATCTATTGATTGGCTTTCAAGATAAGAGTGAATCATAAATAGCTAACTCAACAAGAGAGCGAGGCACGACCGATCAAGAAGAAAGACCCGTGGGAATGAGACGACCACTTGTGGCACATACATCCACTATATTTTTAAAGAGAGAACAACCCTCCAAAGAAGGGGGAACCTCAAAGGTGGACATGGCATCCAGATGATCATCAAAAGTAGGATCTCATCTTCCAATGTAGGCGCATCATACGCACAGGCTAGTGCGGGATAGGCTAATCACCAGACTGCTCTGGAATAGGTGAATCGCTGAAGACAAGAACGAGTGAATCTAGTTTCGAGAGCATGCCTTACTCTAACTCTAATAGGGGGCGTAGAGTTTCTAAGTGAAGGCAAACGCAACTATATATATGTAATATCCTAGCTGTCAGCAAGGCAGGTCCGCTATAAAGCCTACCGGCCAGAAAGTCCTTAAGAACGATAAAGCCGACTCAAAGGCTATTCCATAACCTATCCTTGTTTCAGACTAAGTCCTTGTCTGAAACGTTGTATGAGTGTATCATCTTTTTGTTTGAAAAGAGTGAGCAGGAAATCTCGTATGTGACCAGACCAGTGAAACTTCATCTTTCAACACCCTCTCAAGGCATATCTCGGGATGAATAGCACTGGGATGAAGACAAGGTTCCTCGATCTTCATTCTTCCTTTGATTGCTAGCAGTAAGAATACAGTGATCTCGGTGCGCAAAGAAATTAAGCTTCTTTCAGATCCCGGGTAACTAATCTAAGAAGTTCTACTCGTCAAGTAAGAAGTATGGCCTGACATCTTTCTTTGCTCTTATTCTAATTTCTGTTCTCTTTTTCGATAACCTTTGCCTAAGATGAGAGAGTGCATTTCCATTCACATCGGCCAAGCCGTAATGATGACCGAGAATGCTACCTTGAATGCAATTGATATCTCCCTTTTATTCTCTTGATTATCCTCATCAAGGTGTCATCAGACTCACGAAAGAAAGAGGCAAAAGGGAAAGAAGTGATTGTGCAACTCGCAGAAGAAGGGAAATTCGTAGGCACCTCAATCATAGGCCCGAAAGAGGAAGGGGCTGAGCGGGAAAGATGCCTCGGGGATCCCTTGGTTGTACGAGCATGGAAAGGGAAGACAGACCACGGCCTAAGAGATAGAAAGTCAGTGACGGCAGAGCGGAGTGAGAAGCTGAACTAACTAGTCAAGATAGAAAGATACGAGGAAGGACTCAGTAGGGCATCCTCGCCGGAGAGCGGGTTGGCCTCTGAGGGCTAAGCAAGTCGGGGCTCGCCACTGAGGATTCCTAACAAACGGGGGGCGATAGGTAGCCAACAATAGAATCTCTCTTCATGATGCCCCGCCTTGACCGATCTGATTTGGATTCAGAACCTACATCAATTGATCAAACAAAGCATTCATCTCTATCCAGAATGTATATCATTTAGCCAATCCTGAAAGCCAGATCTAATCTAACGAAGAAAGATCTCAAAACAAACAAAAGACGGATCGGCAAAACAACTCTCTCCGCGTGCTAAGCGCAAAATGGAATTGGATTGGATCTTCGGACCTCTAGAAGCCGCCTTACTATATGTAGTTCCCAGTGATAGAACTGCTAAACAAGAAGCTCCTTAGAAGGACGGGTGGAAGAGCCATTCGTTTATTTTATATAGGATAGACCTTTTTTACTCTCGATAGACCGATCGAAGACTGACGGCAGACCGAAGAGAGCAAGCCAGTGGCAGAAATAAGTGGAATCGATCGATGGCTTTTTTAAGGAAAATCAACGAGAGTCCTTTTGACTTTGATTAGGCCAGGACTCATACTAGGATGAAAGGCAAGGATGATAGGATGTCCTCGCGTACTGGCTTATTCGCAGAGCAGGAAAGAAGATACCTTTATTATGCAATTCTCGAGGTTCACCAGGACTCATCTCGATTGCCCGATTCCTTTTGATTTCAAAGCAAGCTTCGATCTTTTAACTGATAGAAGGATTGGGATATGATTCACGAATGAACCACACTGACACAGCACAGAAAAACAGGCGATACACATCAGGCAAAGGAAAGAATAAGAATCGAAGCTTTAGCAACTTGACTCCCATCCCAGGAACAAAAGACACTTATTTTATAGCAGCGCTCGAAACTACTGTTTTAGTAAACTTTCCCAGGATGGATGGAGTTCCGGGCGAAACAACTCAGTCGAGCCTGAATTATTGCACTAGCCGGTTGACGTCCTCCCCGGATGCCTTTAAAGGGAAAAGCGGGCACAGCTCACGCACGGCACAAGAGGCAAGGAACTTTCCACAGGCATGGACGGCTGGCTTAAAGTCTAGGACTTCCTAACTGCTTGATTGATAAGTATTATTTGTACTATAATACGGGAATGAATCGCATATGTTGGTTGAGAATTGCTCGGGAATTCATAGTTACTTTGCGGGGGCTACTCTTCTTTTTTGTCAATCGAGCCGCTTTCCCTCATTCTACTCGTCCAGCCTCTTCGCGAACTTGTACAATCGATGCCACAAAGATAGTCAACTCTATTATCGAAGAAATAAGGAAACGGGCGACGATTTGGCACCAGATATCCGGAGGTGTGGAAAGAGCAGCTGTGAGGAGCGGAAAAACCATCAAAAAACGACGATTGTTCGTGAGGGTTTCCACAGAAAGACCCCTTGGTTCTGGCAAACAGATCACAATTACAGGTACCTGAGAGCATACCGATGGAATGAACGAAATACGAACAGTTAGCATAATATGATCATAGATCTTAGGTTGTAACTTGATCATGAGCGAATTTGTTGATGTTGCACCCACGAAGTATAGAAAGTACCAAACATTGGGAACTACCCGGGGAAGAGTTAGGAACAGTAACAAGGAGAAGCGAGAACCACTTAAATAGAGGAATCGATTGTATTTCCTCCTTTGTTCCCCATAGCAACTGGGGATCAAAAAGCACCAAATTTGATGACTTATTAAGGGAAAGACGAAGTAAGAACATGCTATTGAAGACGTTGCAACATATGTCGGGGAGGCCTCCGTTGATTGTGTACAAACAAAATACGAGTCCAAAGACAGGGTAAGAAAGGGTTTAGCTAATGGAGATATTAACTCTTCCGGGAACCAGTAACGCGTAAACCATGTCAAACCAAGACCGATCAATATCCGAACGGAACGGATTCGAACTTCTCCTAGAATCGTTTCCGGTGCGAAATTAATAGGATATATATGAGTAATTCAAAGGATAAAGAGAAAGATTTGATAGGATTAAGGTAGCGGTAGTATATTGGAAGAGGAACTAGCTTTGACTTTCGCTGTCTAGGTATTTTTTGTTTCCCCCTTAAAAAAAAGTGACATGATCTCCTTCCCCTTCCACAGTCAAAGCAAAGATTGCAACAAATCATTTCCGAATCTTGTATCGATGGGAACATATGGGACTGATGCGCGACCTGTAGACCGAAAATCCGAAGATCTCGATGTACTCGATTTCAGTGGCTTTTTAGAAAGTCTAACTCCCCTTTTCATAGAATTCTTGCTCCAGCACTCAATGGTGATGATTAGCGTAGCGCATTTAGAAATCCTTCTTGCTTCGCGAAAGCCAACAGCCCTGGTGGAGTGATATTTTACCCTGGACAAGAGATTGAATAAGCAGATTCTAAGTCCGACTTCCTATTTTCCATAAGAGGAGCAGACATTGAAAGGAGTAGGAGAATGACTGCCTAGCTCACTCAGAACCTGAAGATCACATTCTTTTTCTCTTGTACCCGACCTGCTTGCTAACTCAGATGCATTCACTTGAACCAAGATGGTACCCCCCTACCCACAACATCCACTGTACACAACCCCCATACTGGGCTTCCGCACCTAACCTAACTGACAAAAGAAGCCTTTTTGATTTCATTTTTTTTATGATATCAAAAATAGGGAACTACTCAATGGGATTTCCTTTATCTTTGAGTCGAAATTACTTTGTCTACTGCATGAGTCACTGTTGCTTTGGAACTCCCTCCTCCACTTGTTAGTCTGGCTTTCGAACAGCCGGCCGGCTAAGGGTTAGGGGTAGCTATAGCTCCAGGGAGGGGAGGGAACGGTCTATTCGCTTTTGTCTTCTCTGGAAGATCTATGATTTGGTAGCAGAGAAGGGTGTAGCTTGGAGCCCGCCATGTCATCAAGAAAACCTCCCTGGAGCTTGGTCATCCCAGATGAGCTGAGCTACGAAGTTTGGCATTCGTGAGGACGCAGCCGTGTAAGAAAGGGCATTATCGCTTATCTGTATATGAGAATTGGGTCACCGCGGCAGAGCTTCAATCGAAATAGTGATTCTTTGGCCAGGTTTGCTTATCCAACCCTCGAGTTTCAGGGTCCCGAAGAGACCAGACCTTGGGAAGGCATCACTTATGCTAGAAGGCTTCACTGCCCTCCTTACTAGCAGCCCAGATCTGTTTAGTGCTCGGCTTGATGCCATCTCAGATGTCCATTCAAGTAGCCTGCCGCCTACCCTATTTTCTCTTAGATTAGAGAAGGGGCCTAGCGTGCCAATGATTTTGCTACAACTACTGTGATTTCCACTGCTGCTCCTTCTTTTGCTACCTTGCGGAAGTCTTACTAATGTCTTAAGCCCCTAAGTAAGGCCTAAGCGGGGAAGGAGGAAGAATAGCGTTCTAGTGCCCTATTTGTCTAATATCGAAAATCCCCCCCATTCAAGAATTCGTATTCGTAGCGTCCGATTCCATTCCTGACTAGCGGACAGAAAGAATTCCTCCTGCTCTACGATTAACTGTTCCGTTGAAGGGATTAAGGCAGTGAACTCGTTAGGACAGCCAGAAGGGCAGAGCTCTATGTTCTATTGAAAGCTGTCTCAAAAGAGCATCCAATCCTGAAAGCAGGACTTAAAGTCCATGTGTTGCGCATGATTAGGGATTAGACTTAGGGCAAGAAGGGCTTAAAGCCCTAAGTAAAGGAACTTCATTTCTCGCCGATTGTACGTCCTTTCAATTTCCACTTATTTTGGACATGAAACTGAATGCACTCGTTAGGTTCAACCTGGGGCTGAGAAAGAGCTTGTGAGTGAGGAATGGGGCTCTCTATGAACAGAATCCGCAGCTATCTTGCTTGAATGAATATAGCTACTCCCAAACAATTCAAAGGAAGGAATAGTTCACTCTATACGGGCTACAAAGCGAAGAAGTCGGAATTCATCGCCTGTGGGAGCTTGCTGATAGTGAGGAAGCCATAATCTCTAAATCGGATTGCCTATTTGTCTATCTGTCTGGTTAAGAGAGAATGGAAGAGACTCTAAATAGGGCAAGCACCCCCTCGTCGAGTCCAAAGCTCCAGCTCAAGCAGTTCAATCCAATTGAATTGAGTACCTACGACTGTGGAATGCTTATTTTATGTTATTTTATTCAAAGAGGAACTCAAAGTCAAAACTAGACTTTGTCTTGCACACTGACTTCAATCGTATAGAGATTTCCCACTGTCTGTGTCGATACCAGAAACTACGACTGAAACCTACACCGCTAACGAAGTGAAAGTGATTGCCTACTTTCTATGTCCGGAGACGCTTACTGCACTGCTTCTTCTGTAAAGACAGGCAGGCGGTTATCCGGATGTAGTAAAGGAGGTAGGCTTAGAGCCAGCAATAAAGCTAGCAAAGTCTACCGCGAGCGAGTAGCCTTTGCCAAAGAAGGGACATGCTTACTTCATCTTTACTGAATGCATACACCTCTTGGGGATATATTTCTTGGAAAGAATGAAGCATCTACTTCACTATATGCTATCTGGGTCAGTTGGGATTGGGATTCTGAGTGCTTTTCTATTTCTTTGATTTTCCTTCTCATCTCCCTTTCGCTCTTTCTGGTGATTGGATTGGCTAATTGATCTAAACTCTCTCTTTGTCGATGCTCGTGCAGCGGAAGGACTGCTTCCTTCTTTTCTTCGCTCCGAACGAACCTTGCCTTGCTAACGTTTGGTAGCCCTTCTTCAGGTTATTCAGCCTCTCTCTAAGTGCATTTCTGATTCAATCTATTCGATTCCTATTCTCACCCTCGAGTCAGGAGTTGTTGCCCTAATGTAACTTCCTTTCCCTTCGCTAGCCTTGGGGCTTAGTTACTTAATTCAGAGTTATCCCCCCCCTAGCCTATGAAAGCATTCCAATAGCTCTATGCCTACAGCGTAAATGAGTTAGGAACTAGAGTGAACACCAGGGAATTTACTTATTAATAGAGTAAGGGCAAAGGCAAGTCTTACCATTCCTGGAAGCGGCTCAAAGCATAGTAGAAAAGGAAAAGGGCCTTTTTTGCTCTGATCCCCGTTTAAATTTCATACGTAGACCGTCGGGGAGGAAAGACTGACTACTACAAGGGCTTGTGCCAACCAACAAGAAGGGGGACGGAGCAAAGACATCTATTGGCCAGAACCGGACATTGCCCTTTACCATCCCACCACTAGGAGACTTAGAATAGATCCCAGATCGCCAGCCCAGGCCATGCTATCCAGAATGAACTCTTATTTCATCCCACGAGTCACCCGGTTAATCAAGATGTAGAAGCCCAACTTCCTCACAGACATAGTAGGCATAGGTCCAACCACCTTTTTTTTTTAAGTAGAAGTCTGAGCTAGGGGCAGGAGCTACCCACTGGACGAAAGGTGGAGTATGGTCCACCCGGAGCCAGGTGATATCAGTTTAAGTCTTCGCCTCTGGAAAGCGCCCGGATCCATCATTGAGCCTTAGATTCGAAGGGAATGGATTACTGACTCGATAGAGTGAGGGGAGTTGACTAGACTGACTTGAACAAGTTTAGTTCTTTCTTTTCTTTTGATCTCGGAATGCTTCGGATGAGACTTCTCCTTCGACGGATGAAAGAGCTCATTCTCTAGTTGGGGATTCCCCAGTGTCTGCTAATGCGGATTCAGCTTCTTCGTATGTTTATACCCTTTCATTCCCAGAAGCGTCCAAGGACCATTCCAGCTGAAAAGCAAGTCAATCCTCTCCTCCTTCGCGAAGTGTCTAAATTACTTTTCCTATCTCTTTTCTATAGGGACTGACTGATGGAAGGGAGAGTAAATTAACAACCTATCTACGGGAAAGCCTGTTTTCATGGCACAGAGAATCTCTTCCTTTCTCTGAAAAACTTGTATTACTCTGCAAGTTCAATCAGATCCGGCATAAATGCGTTCCAGAGTCTTTAGGTGTGGTATCATATGTATCCCGCTCGTTTAGTTTTTAGTTAAAGTATTAAGTATCGTCAATTCCATACCACCTTCGCTCGAGAGTGACGATGTTTAGTGTTAAGTAATTAGTAAGTAAGCGGTTCTACTTGATCTCATGAACTATAAAAAGTTTAGCCCAGTCTAGTCCAATCTCATATCCGGAGTTCCTAGCCTTTGAGAACTAGGTTTTTCTCTTTCATTGGTTCTGGAACCTTCGACTTGTGGTTCCACTCTTACTCTTGCAAAAGTTGGAGAATCCACTGCTAGGGGAATGCGCGGGGAAAGAGCGAAGCCACTTTACCGACTGAAAGGTACATAGTTGCTTGACCGATAGCGAGAGGAACAGACTGACTAGCTCGGAGATAAACGTATTGGAATCGTCCAAATCATCTGCCTTGAGAAATGAAAGAGAGGTCCTAATACATTTATTAAGAAATAAGTGAGCGTAGACCCTTTCTTTTCTTCTAGAAAGGGAGTTCTGCAACGAAGAAAGGAGAGGATTTTACAACTACGCTATTCAAGAGCAGGGAAGGACTAGCTTCCAGTAAAAGGTGCCGGATAGGTAGGGAACATTCCTTTCCTTGCATTGGGGGGAGAGGCCTATCTGCAGTTGTCGACTCTTCACTTCACAGCGTATCATATTACTAAAAAGCACTCAAATACGTTGTATGTAAGGGCGAGAGGGTATCAAGGAGACAACCACTGTTTACTAGCAAACATTGAAAGCAGATACCCGAATGACTCTTTGAACTGAACGACGTAATAAAGGAACTAGCGGCCATCAAAACTGAACGAGATGAGGATCAAATAAAATCGACCTAACTGTGATAAGCAAGGTGGTTCATTTGACCATAAATGCTGAAAGAGAACAGATGAAAGTTCGCCCAATGGAAGCGAGTGACTCAAGGTATGCCATCGCTCTTATCTCTTGACCTGAGACTAGATTGGGGGGAGTTCAGTGAGCGAGGAGAAGACTCGGTAGCTGTTAAAAGAATCAATTCAATCAGCTCCAGAGCTAGGAGTTCTATGTCTCGGTTGAGGAGAGGCCTTAATCTTAGCTGCTACCCTACTTATCCCAGCTCTAAAGGCCGCTACTTACTCGATAGCTCACAAGTTGAGTCGAGTGTGATTCTTCTTGTTCCGCTGTGAATGGTATCGTTATCGTATAAAGTGGTTATCCCAGCTTCCGTACCTTCTTCTTAGGATTCGGCTTTCACTAGACTCACTACTCTAAGTGAAGGAACCTGAGAGGAAGGGATGAATCCGATCTTGGAAGGCTTGAGGGAATAAGCGATGCCATCGATTTAGCTGTTGGAGTACGGGCATTAGTAGCATAACTAGAGCGAAGGCCATGGCATTAGATTAGGGGAATGTTCTTTTAACGAATCCTAAGAAGAAGCTGCAATTGGAATGCTTTCAATGGCCAGAAGGAGTGAAAGCCCCTGTTATATGATTTAAGGTTAGGAGTTTCATTGTTAGCAAGATCCCCAGCTATAGAATCTGTTGTCGTCAACGTACTTCTTTCTGTTTCTCCCGAGATGGGAATAATAGCGTTATCTAATAAAGGAAGAGCCTACTTTCGTACTCAAGGGTTGAGACTGTCCTTCTTATGAATAGGTAGTCTCAGTACGCTAAGGAAGCTTGGTCTGCTTAGGGCGTAAAGCAGAAGACTTTGCTCTAGCTCAAGCCTCCCCCGATAGGGATAGGTACGAAGTTGCTGTACCGATAGGTGCTGCTGGAGAAGGAAAGAAAGAGAAAGATTACCGGTTGATCAAGTAACTTCCTACCTCTACTTATAGAAAAGAAAAGCAGAGACAGACAAGAAGATGCTGATCTCTTTTATTACGCTATTTCAATTCAAGTGTCCAGTTGTTGTGCTTAGAATCGATTCTTTCTTCTTCATTCAATAGGGATCAAACTATCTCTTAAACTACCCGGTGACCGGCTTAGGCTTTGATTGAAGTTCCCAGCGTAAATAGAAAGGAGGAGATCCCACCACCCATTTCTGGGCGAGTTTTCCATCAAGCATTCAGGTACCACAACTGTCCTATTGATAAACAAGACAGCGGCGATACCGGTCGTGCCGACAGTAAGTACTCCACTACTCATTGGCGCCCTTTAGTTTAGATAGATAGGCCATAAGTCTGATGTCTAACGGTACATTGAGGTGTGTCATCCGGGGTAACCCCAGGAAAGACAAGACCTCTCCATGCTCGAGGTACGTGTAGTCGCTCGAGCGAAGTGAGAGGATTGAAGACGCTCGCCCGATAGGGTCTTTAGACTTAGAGCGATAGCGATAGGGGGAGAACTTCATGCCTTTCCTTCCTCGGCCTTAGGTATGAGTCACTCAGGCAAGGCCCATTTCAAATGAATTGGCAAGTAGCTATTAATAGATAGCCCTATTCTCAGGGTTTACATTTTTTAGAGGATATAGAGTGGAAGTCTTTCTCTATCCTACGCTATTCCCTGCGGTTGGAGTTGTAGTTGGAGAGTAGGTAATACGTTACAGATGAATCTCTATCCCTTTCTTCTGCCTTAGATTTCGAAGGCCTTGCTTCTGTCTGTAATTCCTTTAGTAGGTCGATACGCGCCAATAGGTAGGGTTCAGACGTCCATACGATCGAATGCAGTTCCTGTCAGTGAAAAAAGGGGGCTTGAAAGCGGAGTGGTTATAGGTATTCGATGGCGGTTTCTTCCTTATCCTTTCTAGCCAGTGACATTCCTTCTACAACAAGCGATCCAGTTCCAGTCTATTCATTTCCAGTTGGAGTAGCTTCTCGCTTCTCGTGGCCCTTTCCTTTTCATGTGTAGCCTAGTCTCTGTGCGTGGATATCTTTTACTATGAAAAGAGCGCATTCGAGGCATGAATCCTCTTCAACTTCAAGGGGAAATATCCCGGTAAGGTATTGAGAAGGGATCGCCTTCTCTTACTGAACCACGGAATAGCGCGGGAAGTGCAGCTTTGCGTATAAGTACGTGGATGTTATCGGGCAGTCGGGTAGGGAGGATCTTACGTTGATACAGGCAACCGGCCGACAACGCCCCGCGCAAGGCGTTGGGCAACTTAGGGTTTACTTCAACATCTCGATCAGTTCTATACCGGGACTGACAATACACACCATTGAGATCACCCAGGATTTGAACCTGAGTACTTCCCTGATGAGAGTAGATTCCATCAGTTCTCCCCAAAAAAGAAATAAGTATATTGAAGTATATATAAGGCACCCAATCGAACGTATTCTCGGGAGACCGCTTTAGAAAGGCTTTTGACAGGCTGCTAAAATAAATGCCTTTTTCGATGATTATGGAGTTGGAGATTCCTGTTCAATCGTTACCTCGTTTCATAGCCTATATCTCCGCTTTCACTGGTTTTCCTCTGCGCATAAAGCTGTTGGTCTTGCTGTGGCTAGCTTGTTTGGTGTATATGGCTAGTAAGTTTCTTATCTCGCCCACTGGTTTGTAACGACAGCGAAAGCTTAAGCTCTTTTATGGGGCATTGGGATTGCCCTTTCGCAAAAATACCACTTAGAAAGAGCAGATGTTGCGCTCTGATATTACGTCCCATGCGAATCTATTAGATGAGAGCGAAAACCAAAAAGAACAGCATTCAATATCAATCAATTTCAAGTCGTAAATATATATCAATATAACTACAGGATGGAGGTCCTTTTTTTTGGCAGCAACTATTCCGTACCGACTAACAATGTCAAAAAATACTAATACACAGCAGCCAGCTCATCAACGTAATTGAAAGAAAGGATTTCGGTTGAAAGTCTTATTTGTTCTGCTAAACAAACGAGCCTAAACGGGTTTCCGTCGGCGGAGGACAGCTAGGCAAGCTCTAGCGGGAGAAACAAGGGCGTGGTGTGGATGGGATGGAACCGAGACGCATTCGAGACAGGGTAAAACGAGGCCTGACAGGCCATAACCCAGATAGATCCAAGATTCTTACTAGCGGGATGAATGACTGGTTTGCTATGAGACCCATCGACCTTGGGAGTGAATAGAAAGAAAGGATTGTCGGTTAGATTCAAGGTATGCCAGTTGATTGATTCTACTCCACTTTCCAGATTGGCTGAGTGTTACATCTATCATTGGTGTCTCTTTTTTTCTATTATTATATATATAAGAGAAAGTCACTATAGTGAGTGGTCTGCCCCTGTAACTAACAATAAAATAAGAGAAGAAAGCTGTTAACGTAGGTCGGATCAACGCGGCGATAAATGCTATCCGACTTTCATGATCGAATCGATTCCACTTTTCACTTTGTCGAGATTGGCTTGGTCTTCAGTGTCAAAAAGTGAAGGTTCAAGTACAAGATCGAAAAGAATGCATTGCATGAACATTGAGATGCCCAAGAGAAAAAGAAGGAGGGAAAGCGTCGTTTAGTTAGGAACGAAGATAGTTGACCGGTATAGAGAGGGTTTTAGCGGGTAGAGGACCGATAGGGCAGAGAAGTCGTCTGGTTATCAAAATTATGTATAGAAAGAAGATTCGTCTTGCTGAGCGCGGTAAATGCTTTTGACTTTTCCTCAAGTTGTTCTCTATCCGCTAGCACGCAGACAATAATAGGACAAATCAATATATGGCAAAGTGTGCAGCGAAGGTCAAGATACAATAGTGAGAACATTTTTCATAGTGCGTAGGTGGGCTCATTCCGAATTTCTGCATACCTTTCCTTTGTGCCGCCTTTTTTCCCATCCCATTCTTGACTTCTGTTGGTCAACAACCAACCACAACAAACAATCAAAACACTAGTCCTACTCCATCAGCTACAGGCTTTTCGGAGTGTCTGGAGGGAATTTGGATTTCTCATCACTATGTTTCCACTCCATTTTCATTACGAAGATGTATCACGTCAGGATCCGTTGCTCAAACTGAATCACGCCAACGTTATGGAAGTTCCTGGATCGTGTGAAATAAGAGTAGTACCAAAGGCACCCTATGATTTCATAATCAAAAATGGAAAATTGGCTATGGAGATTCCGCGCGGTCAGAAATTCATACAGACACAAAGGGGTTCGACAGGAAAGTCGTTTCGATCCAATCCATTCTTGGGGTCAAATAAAGAAAAAGGATATGTCAGTGACCTAGCACGACAAAGCACTCTCCGAGGGCATGGAATGTCTAATTTTTCGGTCAGAATCTCGACAGTAATGTCTCTGTTAGATTCTCCGGTCGAAATACGGGAAAACTCCATTCAATTCTCGATGGAAACGGAGTTTTGCGAATTCTCCCCGGAACTGGAAGATCATTTCGAGATCTTCGAACATATTCGAGGGTTCAATGTGACTATTGTAACTTCGGCCAACACACAAGATGAGACTTTACCACCGTGGAGCGGCTTTTTGCAAAAAGATGAGGGAGAAACTAAGCTAAGTCAGAGATGTCGGAGAAGCGAAATATACGAGATAACAAACGCAGATTGCTCGCGGCTAAATATGAATTGAGACGAAAGCTTTATAAAGCCTTTTGTAAAGATTCCGATCTTCCTAGTGATATGCGGGACAAACTTCGTTATAAGTTGTCCAAGTTGCCAAGAAATAGTTCCTTTGCACGAGTAAGAAACCGATGTATTTCCACGGGTCGCCCTCGTTCCGTATATGAGTTCTTTCGAATTTCTCGTATCGTTTTTCGTGGATTCTTTTTGACTATCTTGCTTTGTATGTTAAAAAATGGAATGTATTCGTTGGTATCTGATTTTGATTTAGATACCATCCTTGCTTGGTTAATTCCCTTCGCCTCTTGTATGGACATGGACGACGTGGGCGCCAGCTCACAGTCGTCCGTTAACCCTGCAGAGCCCCCCGCCCCTGACCTTTCCCATACTTTACTGGATGACAACACTCGTCGCGCCGAACTAGATGAGCGCGCGGGGTTTCATTTTGTGGGGTTGTCGGAAGAGAAGAAAGACAAAGTGCTTTTGGCACAAGTCCAAATAGAAAGGGCCATTGAGAAAGCTCTGCTCTCCGACGGGTATTCCCGGGATGAGCTTTCTCAAAAGAGCAAACGGGATGAGATTAGGGGCTTTTTGTTCTACCGTAATGGGAAACTTCTTTCTATTAAGAAATACGAGTCTTATGTGGAAGAAGTCAAATTTGGGACCCACCGCAGCCAGCCATATCAAGATCTTATCCATGCCATCTCTTCTTCCTATCTTTTTTTAAATAAAGTCAAAAAAATAAAGAGGTGGGAACGTTAGAAGACTAGATAGGGATTAGGGCGTTAAGCTTAATAAAAAGTAGCTTATACGAATAAGACCCTCCGCGTCTGGTACTACACCTGCAGCAAGCACATTCACTCGCTAGCACTTAGTCCTCATCTCCAAGAAAATGAAAGAATTGGGGGCGATAGTGTAGAGTCAATTAAGCGGAGGCTTTTGGCTGGATCGAATCTGTCTCGTTATGTCGTTATATATTAGTTTAGTCTGCCCTACTGAAGCTCTCCAGTCTGCGTAGGTCCGTTTCAATGCTTCTTACGAAGCAAGTAACTCTTCCCGCATCAGGGACTTCTTTCTCTTTCGTGGTTGGTTGGGGGTAAAGGGAAGTGGGCTTGTGGGTCCCTGGTCGCTTTACTAGCCGTTTTTCGATGCGCGAGGAATTGTCTGAAAGTGAAAGACATCATTGGTAGGCGGCCAAGCGAAGATTCCAGTGGGGCATAGGTAGGCGCAGTGAAGAGAGATCAAATCCTCTCAACTCATATTTCCCACGTAGTTCGTCGGTCAAACCAACGATTCTCTTCTCAAAGTAATAGAGAGATCTTTTTCTAGTTAGACTTCTATCAATGCAATGAAAGAACCATCCCTTCCTATTTATTTGTCCTGTCAGAAATAGAATAAGACCCAAAAGAGCCCTTCTTTACCACTTGAGGGGGTGGGGGTGAAGGGGGGGGTTTACACACAACCGAGGGCAAAGTGGTTTATGATTGAATCTCAGAGGCATTCTTATCATTTGGTAGATCCAAGTCCATGGCCTATTTCGGGTTCACTCGGAGCTTTGGCAACCACCGTAGGAGGTGTGATGTACATGCACTCATTTCAAGGGGGTGGCAACACTTCTCAGTTGGGCCTAATATTTATCCTATATACCATGTTTGTATGGTGGCGCGATGTTCTACGTGAATCCACGTTGGAAGGACATCATACCAAAGTCGTACAATTAGGACCTCGATATGGTTCTATTCCGTTCATCGTATCGGAGGTTATGTTCCTTTTTGCTTTTTTTCGGGCTTCTTCTCATTCTTCTTTGGCACCTACGGTAGAGATCGGAGGTATTTGGCCCCCTTTAGGGATTTGGGTTTTAGATCCTTGGGAAATCCCTTTTCTTAATACCCCTATTCTCCTTTCATCCGGAGCAGCCCGTAACTTGGGCTCATCATGCTATACTCGCGGGGAAGGAAAAACGAGCAGTTTACGCTTTAGTAGCTACCGTTTCACTGGCTCTAGTATTCACTGCTTTCAAGGAATGGAATATTATCAAGCACCCTTCACTATTTCGGATAGTATTTATGGTTCTACCTTTTTCTTAGCAACTGGCTTTCATGGTTTTCATGTGATTATAGGTACTCTTTTCTTGATCATATGTGGTATTCGCCAATATCTTGGTCATCTGACCAAGGAGCATCACGTTGGCTTTGAAGCAGCTGCGTGGTACTGGCATTTTGTAGACGTGGTTCGGTTATTCCTATTTGTCTCTATCTATTGGTGGGGAGGTATATGAAGGAACGAAACAGTGGATTGAGGAATGAAAGCTCGAAGACAAAGAGAACCGGGCTTTTCAAAAGAATTACTGCTGCTTTCCCACTCCCTTTGATTTTAATATAAAAAAAAGTCTCTTACACTTTCCTACCAAATCTCTCTTTATTCTGGCACATAAATGAAGGGATCGAAGAGATTATGGCAGAAAGAATAAGAATAAGAATATGTTCACCAATAAATTCCCCGAAATTGGATCTTGGTCTATTTGAGATTGTTCTTTTTAATCGTAATCAAAGATGTTTTCTTGTCTCTCGTTTCTTTTCTGAACAAATCGAAGAACCTAATGGATCGAACTCATTGGATTGGTATCTGGATTTGATGAGGGTTGAAATGGAAGTTGGTTAAAAAAAAGAATACCGGACTAGTGAAGGTTGCCAATTAGTCGGGAATGAGCGAGAAGAGAAGGCTTCAAGCCCTAGAAGTCAAGGCTAATCCGCTTTTTAAATAGAGAGAACAAGAAACTGTCCAGAGCAGAGTTAGGGCAAGGCGAGGTTAGTCCAGTTACAGGTAAGCTCATGAATGCCTTTTTTTTATAGGGAATACCTCTTTCTTTCAAGTGAGTGAAGTTAGCTGAGGGGAATGCTCTAAGTAACCAGTCCTGCCAGTCGACAGGGGGAAACCCCTCTTTCTTATTGTTAGGCTGACTTAAAAGAAGGTTAAAGACTAACAAAGACAGGAAAGGCGGAAAAAGCGGGATGTGAGATTCCTAATTCAAATGAAAGGGATGACCAGATATATATGCTCACAAAGTGCTTTGCCTGTAATCGATGGCAGAAAGACTAACTCTTCCCCCTCTCTTAGCCCAATCCGTTAGACAAGGGTGCGGTTTTGCGGTCACTCGTTCCTCGCTTTTGCCACAAATGGCACCTACATCTTGTGGGCAGGTTCTCATCTTTTGGGCCTGCTTGCTCTCACCCGATAAAGCGCGATACGCGGAACCAAGATCGATATAAGATATTGGACGGTCTTGGGGGCCCGCGTAGCCCATGCCGGCCTTGCTTGAAAGTCCCACTTATCTTTCATCCACCTTTTTTTCCTGACTTTTAGCGGTAGTCAGCTGTCCTTGTAACTATCGCTCATGACTGGATCTTTATCCATACCGAATAAAAAAATGGATTTCTGATCCGATCCAATCGAGAACTTATCCCAATCAACGAGGATGACGCTTCTCGGCAATATGCCACCGATGACTACCACTGCAGGAGCAAGTCTGAGTGAAAGAACGAGTTTCATACTTTCTTAGCTTAGAGAGGGAGGCAACTGAAGCTAGTCGGGTTTAGGTCTGATATTTGCTTGCCTGAATCTATCAACAGGGCTTTCATAGGGAGGTTTTTCTTAAAGTTTTCAAGTGATAGTGGAATTACCAACAAAATACCAGACTCTCTGGACTTGCTTTCTCCAACCAAGATAGGGTTTTGTCCATTCCGCTAGGACAGGTCTAAATGCGCTGGATTGATGCACCGGTAGGGGGGAGGACAAAATGCCTAGCCGTCGGGGGTTCTTCCATCATATCAATAAAGCTCAGTCTCCCAACAGCAACAACCAATCCGGGCGGAATGGCGCCTATACTCGGTCAATGGAGTCCACTGCTGGGACTGGCATTGGATTCGGCCGCCAGTTGTTTTGCTATTGGTGGCACATGGTCCCTGTATATGGAACTGGTCAGAGAACGAATAGACGCGGGATCGATCTATAGGCTCCGATCCAGTTTTGGATCTCTCTAACGGGACTGGAACGGGCGAAGCCATTGGATTGATTGGGCGAGTTAGCCCAACAGGAATGTGGTCGTCTAGATCGTACCTGCGGAAAGATTAGGTGGACCCCTATACATTCATTGATTAGACCGAAACCAATCGAAGCCATGTGATCGATCGAGCTACCCGCATTTTTGTTTTGGTTTATCAAGCAGGGGCTTAGCCGCTTGTTTATATTTATGGCAGCATTGGGAAAGAGACAAAACGTCGAATGGCTAAAAAGCCCTCTTTATGTATGTGGAAAGTCTATACTTAACACACCGACTCAATTGGAAGCTGAATCCTCACAAGCTTCGAAACCCCTTTTACTACACCACACCTGCTACCCACTTTCTTTGTTATTGGTTCAAAAAAGCCTAAACATTCCTTTTCTTATTCTTACTCTGCTTCATCCTATGGCTGCTCTTTAATATGTTCTAAAACCGCCAACCCTTGTTGTTACTTATTCATCGGCGGAGGATAGAGCTTTTCTTTTTCTGCTTTCCTATGATATGGATTTGGTTGATTCTCCTGTGGTATCGACTGCCTTTGTTCGGCTGAGACTTCCGCGTCTGCGGATTCTCTAGTAGCTGCTCTAGCGTCTGCTTCGTCGGGTGCTG
>NW_028196843.1:0-20000 GCF_037176805.1 Vigna unguiculata
TCGTGTACAAACCAGTGCAGACGAAGTAACACGAATATCTCCGGTAGTCAGTCTATTTCCATCAGCCGGCCGGTGGGAGCGAGAAGTTTGGGATATGTTTGGTGTTTCTTCCATCAATCATCCGGATCTACGCCGTATATCAACAGATTATGGTTTCGAGGGTCATCCATTACGAAAGACCTTCCTCTTAGTGGATATGTAGAAGTACGCTATGATGATCCAGAGAAACGTGTGGTTTCTGAACCCATTGAGATGACCCAAGAATTTCGCTATTTCGATTTTGCTAGTCCTTGGGAACAGCGTAGCGACGGATAATTCAGAATCAGAATAGGTCCAGCTCTATAGGATAGGGGGACAAATCAATAGGAAATGCTATTTGCTTTGTAAGAAGAAGAATCAACTTCTATGAAATGAAAGAGTTCGCGGGAATTGTCTTGATCGTCGGAAATAGTAGTCAGAAGTGTTATCGAACGATTCCTGCAATTCTTCCCAGTATGTCATGAGTAAAGAATCCAGCTACAAGTCTCGATCTATACAAAACGCACTGGGTTTTTGTGTTTCTTTCGGTTTCATTGATAGCAGAAGAGCCTGACTCTATAGGATAGGGGCACTAGCGCTTTATTTAAAAAAAAAAGTAAAGGGGCCACGTAACGTAATAGGCTGCTATTCTAGGCTCGCTTCGCTTCTTCAAGCTCCGCCCCTTATTGGAAAACGAAAGCGCTAACGCGCCCTTATATTTATTATTTTTTTTAGTAAAGCAAAGCAACCTTTCGCGCCAGGCGCTCACGTTGTCGTCTGGGTGGAAGCTGGCGGCAGGGCTTGCTTAACCGTATATATGGAATCGGGACTCGCCCTGGATCTCCGAATAGCCTCACCTGAAACTGGTAGACACACTGAGCCACCACGTACCCCTCTCGCCCGTCGTATGCTATGGATGGTCACACTAGCCCCTCGATGGCATGGCGTTCCCATTGACTGTTCCTGAGGTCATTCTTAAGGGAGATCCTTAATCCTGGAAAGAAGGAAAGGCATCAATCCAGACCGGCCGGCAGCACCCGAAAAAAAAGGAAAAAGCCCTTTATCGGTATCGGATTCGAACCGATGTTGCCTATTTCTTAAGGGCGAACTGATCGACTTGCATGTGTTAAGCATCTTTCTCAAAGTAGCATGATTGACCTTCCTCTTTCTCTTACTTAGATAGAGGAGAGAGCACGTAGACTTTCTTTTCTACGATCTTTCTTCTCTATTTTTTTTATTCTTCCTTGGCCGTGTGGAACATGGATTAGCATTATGTCATTCCTACTAGTGATCACCCATCCAGGATTTGAAGAAGAAGCGCCATAGGAGGACTTCGAGATCAAATATAAGATGTTTCTTTCCATTCCTCGCGAGCCACTTATTTCTCCGAAACAAGAGAGAAAAGTGATTTTCCTCCTTTTTCCCAATAAGTCGACGGCGTTACACCATTGGGATACTTCGAATAAACTAGAGTACATATAGGATACACCGGTGCTAAAACCTTTTCTAAAGATATCTTCCAAACTCTTGGGGTCGCTGTCGCCTTTGGCTCGATCTACTTCGGGGGTTCCCTCCGCTCCGTCCATCTTGGACGTGACTTTGGATTCCCCTTATCCTTAAGTGGTTGCGGCACGATCTCGTATGAAAGCGGCGTGCATCGCAATGTATAGGGGTTGTCATTTTGTTGTAAAAATGATATAGTCGACTTAAGATTACCTTGCCGTAACCAGAGAATTCAAAAGAATATTATAAGCAGTAATAACAGACAACAACCCCCCAATAGAAGAATGATAAGGGGCAGTAACGTATTAAGTTGATTCAATATTTGGGTTAGTTCCGCAGCTCTTACAGAGAATTCCATATATTATGAATAATAAATTGTTTTCCTCTGCCTCCAAAAAAAAAGAGGGAGACTTCTTCGAGTAGTGACGAACGAAAGTTAGATGTGGTTGTTGACCAAAAAAACATGGGAGTCGAAAGGCATCGCTTGGGTCGAGTTAAGTAAAGACTGACTATAATTAAATTGCTGAACACTTTCAATATCTATCTTTTACGTATAAATCAAAGACAGTTCAATTCGATCTTAGCCGATCTCAGGTTACCGACTCTCCGGCCCCCTTTCGGTGCAGCACGATTGGAGAGTTCTATGGGCCCGCCGCTTTCTCAATCCATAAACTTTAATTAAAGATTATATTATAGGATATAATCTTCTTCTCTTATATGTAATTTCTTTGAAATTCAATTGCTTGCTTCAGTATGAAAAAACCCAAGCCTACATGAACCATCAAATACAAAGAAAGTCCTACAAATTAAGACTTGGGCCTGTCAAGCCTGCTTTCAGTGGCAGTTGGAAAAGGCCAAGAAGCTAGGGAAAGTCAGTCGAAAGCAATAGCACAGTTCGAAAGCCTTGAAGGAAAGAGTTGAGAACCTCTAAGTGATCCATCGATGCCAACCAGTCAAAAAGAATCCCCCTACTAAGGTAGAGTTTGACTACCGATAAATAACCCTTTGTTTGGAAGACTCCTAAGTCCGGAAAGACGAGATGAAAGGTATCCTGAAACGTACAACTCCGTCGCAAGCAATAACTATATAGAATCTATTATCTCACTATGTCTCTACCTTATTCATAGGCTTACCCCGTCCCACCAAGAAAAGAAGCAAAAGCGAGAGATAACTAGCAGGGAATAGGAAGGTAGGGGTTGGTGGGGCGGCAGTTCCCGGCTAAATAAGATAAAAGATGGGCACCAGCAGCGACAAAGGAAGTTAGAGCAAATGCTGAAACGTATGCATCCGATCCTGGGACAAGGTAGTCTTTAGCAGGAAGCGAATCAACTTGAATCTCTGAGCAAGGTAGAAGAAAGTCATTCCTAAGCGACACTGCTTGAAGTTAACCTGTAAGAAGAAACTCCTTCGCTAATTCGAAAGAGAAGAGGAAGCGCAGGGAAAGCGTAACGACTTTAGAGGCAATTCCACGTTGAAGCAGGAAGTTTGAATTTAGCGAGAAGGGGGAAGTTTCCATTCGATCAATCAGCGGGTAAATTGTCTATTTACTTTCATCTCATCGTAAGCAAAAGCTTTGACTTCTGAACAACTATGAAAGACCAGTTGATGTTTGTCGTCGTAATCATTCTCGAATACCCTCGCTAGGGGTTTGAGTTCCAACTAGCAGCAAAAAGGCTTGAACACAGAACTTCGTATTACTTCAGCAATTTAGAAAAGAGACTTTTCCACGTCAACAAAGTCCAACGAATTAGCACTACATTACTTCATCGATTGAAACTCTATAAAGGAAGAAGCGAACTTCCAGCCAACTCGACCGGGAATTCCTATTTCTTTTTGTCTACTAGACATTCCACAAAGGAAAAGAATGATGAAAGGCCAGGAACAGGAAAGAGTTCCCGCCGTGCAGAATATCGGTAGCTACATCCAGGGATGGAAATTCCTCTGCGGACAAAACAATAGAAAGAGAGACAATAGGTACCCCTGATGGAAAACTTCGTACCATCCCATCTGATTCAATCGACGCCTTACTTCATTTAATAAATAAGTGGATCTTTATTTACCCTCTGGTGGTCTGTGGCTACGAGCCATTTCCTTATTCTCACGGAAGAGAGAGAAATTCTCATTGAATAGGAAGACTGCCGGCTACCCCAACTTCTTGTTATATGATTCAGATGAACAGCCAGAGGAAGCGAGAATCTCATTCTACGTAGTCGTGAGCCAATCACTTATGGTTGTTTTGATATTGATCATTGAGCAAGGCCCGGCCTGACTTAGGCTGTGACCCTTCCTATTGAAAGGGACGGAAAGCCGAAGAGAGTCGTTTACACTCAGTGAGTAGGAATTGTGGTCCTATTTCCCAGTAGCTTGAGTCGGGAAGACCCCTTGGGACTAGATGAATGACTCGTACGACATTCCTAGGAACCTGAATTTCTATATGAAATGTGGCTTGACCTATTAGTGCAGGTTACCCGATCTAATGAGAAAAGGTTCGAAAGGCGCCGTGCGTTCTGTCCTTTACCATTTTAAGGCACAAGCAAGCAGTCCCTCTTTATTAGGTCAGGTAAATAGGACTCTTTCAGGCAGTGATTAGATTACGCTTTCCAAGCAGTGGTTTTCCCTAGAATGGAAGCTTAAGGAAGATGTTTACCCTGTTCAGCTAAATACGTAAGTGATGCACTAAATCATCAATAGGCGAAGGGCCTTAAGTTAAGCAAGGAAATGAGAGTTCGGTCCCTGGTACTGTGCCTATAAAGTCTTCCTAAGGCAAGGTCTCAACGAGCCTTCACTTCGTACACCCTGAAAACAAAACGAAATCTCCGGACTCAGTCACATGCATGCAACCTGGCTTGAAAGCCGGCCAACTATCCCTCCTACCGGCTAGTTCCCTTGGTGAACGCCTTCTTCTCTAGGAAAGTTTATCACTAGGGAATTCCACTCCTAATATGCGAGCTTTGCCTTTGAAAGTGAAAGAATAGGCTGCTGGTAGGACAAAAGGCTGCTAGAATCCCTTGCTATTGCTATTGAATCCGGTGCTGATGCTCGAAATCGAAAGAAGTTAGGTTAGTGGCACTTATTTTTTCACGCTTGAACTACGGGGCAGACTAGCGGAATGGAAGTTACATCCATACGGGCTGCGCCTGTACGTAAACCCTGTTGTCTTAGGCTGTTATCGAATCCCCTTATTCATATGAGTAACTATCCAATTCCATAACAGAAAGAGATGGGACTAGAGCTTTTGGCTTTCTTCCTTCACTTCAATCAAGGATTGCTGCTAGAAGGGCTCTTGCCCATGTCTAATGCCTTATTCTATTCTATGAAGACGAAGAGCTGGTGCTATAATCAGATGTCGGGATAGCAGCTGCGAATGGGATGTGGGATAAAGAAAGGATGAATTGTCCAAAGCCATTTTTTGCCTTGATTCCCCTAGTAAAGATATACCACGCAAGGAAGAGAATAGGTAATAGGCAGCAGAGAGGGGACTGTGGCACTTTCGGATCAATGATTAGCATTCATATCCAGTGGATCAAGGGTAGGTTCTTAAAAGGCCTTCGAAAGGAAACTCCTGCAAATCCTGGAAGGATAAAAGTGTACCCTTGAGTTAAAGCGCGCCCTTGGTCCTATTGCTACTGCTTCTGATTCACTTGCCTTACCCATACCCTTCCTCTACTGCTGGTCGACTAGACTAAGTCAACTTGCTCGTGGAAAGGCAGGAGCCTGGAAGCCAGGAAGAACGAGCCCTTCAATTCTTCTATTCTGACTTATTATACAAAAGGAGCATCTCTAGTAGGGTAGACGCTCCTTTAGCCATCAATCCATAACGAGACTTAGGTGATCCCATCTCTCTTATAGAGAGGGCGAGAAAGAGCTCCATTGAGCGCCAACTCCAGCATTCACAATCTACTTCCAACCTTTCTTGGTCGAGCAAGTCCAGAACTAGGCCCTTAACAGAACCAGGACTAGCCCTTTAGAGAAAAGCGAGCAAGATCCCTTCATCGGAAGGAAAGAGGACAGCTGACTACCGCTCATGCCCCCTAGCCAATTCAAACTCAGATCCGAAGGCTGATGGGTGATTCTCTAGAAAGTATAATATGACATCACTTTTAGCTGTTGGGTACGAAACTAGACTAGGCTATGATTCACATCTCGAAAGTTCTCAGATCTGGTCTGGACCTAAGGCCTGGGACTGCTTCTTCCTTATCGCCCGAGTATTGCATCGCCTTGACTTGGAAAAAGAAATTGACCTTGAGCCTGCTAATTAAAGTAAACCTTTGCCTTTTAAAACAGCTATTGCTTGTCTTTCTAAATCATTATGAAGAGTGCCACATCTCTCGATCTCTATCTTCTTTAGCGGACATCGAGGCTTTAAGACCGATTGGCGCGTGCCCAAAAAGGGAGACCGGAGACCGCGTCTGAAGCCTTTGCCAACTTTCCGTCTAAGGCAAGAGCTGCGGAACTAAAGCACCAACGGCTCCTCTTCCGACATTGGCTACTGCTATCGGGTATGAACTTAGAAATTCAATGAAGCAGTTGATGCCCTGATCCCGGGAATAAGATAACTTTATCTTCCAGGTATTCACTCATCCCCTCTCAGTGGCAAGAGTGAGTAGATAGCAGAAGTTATTTCATTCCTCATTCCTGGGATATTCGTTAAGTTTGCCCATTAGGGGTCTTTCTCACCGGTGCTATCAATAAGAAGGAGCCTTTTCCCTGGGTAGGCTAAGCCAGAAAAGAGAGAAAGAGAATGTTAAAAGGCTACGCACCTTGGTCCAGAGCGAGGATTGGGATCAGTTTTTCCCGTTCTCTTTAGTTCTATTTGAACTAAGCCGAATCGCTATCTCTGGAACCAAAGTCGTACTCTCCTTTACTAAAGTCCTAATGTAATGCCCTTTAAACCACCAAAAGGTCCTATTCCGACAACACTGAAAAAGGGCTCTCTCCGTGTTGGTCAGTACCTTAAACTAATTAGCCATTTCCAAGCTGCTCTTTCATAAGCTGTGATGGCTCTTTTGAATAAAAGGCATAGTCTATGTAATCTTCTGCCCAGGAGCATTCGACTGAAAAAGTATGCCATTAGTAAGACTCTAAAGAATAAGCCTTAGGAGCTATGGAGTCTGGTGAGGTAGCTCTTGTCTCTTGGTCAGCTGTTTCCGCTCGAGTGAAAATGCTTGATGGGGCGAGATTTGCCTTGGGTTCGCTTTCCGGGTGAGGTTTAATAGAATAAAAAAGTAAAGTAGGACAGCGGTGACCACGAATGGCTATAGTTCGTCACTTGCGGTATAAAAAGAAGTAAGGAGCCTTGAAGATCAGCCCTAAGCTAAAGCGCTTTCTTTCTAGTTTGAGAGATGGAAATGCCTAATCAAGTAGCCAAGAATCATCGATTTCGGAGGGGAAATTAATTTAGGAAGGATCCGATCCCAAGTGACATTGAATCAGTTGGGGGTATAAGCGCTGCTATTTCAGCAGTTGGTGTTGGAGGACTGAATGCCAGTCGAAAGGCGCATCTATGACTTAATACCTAATTTGCCATAGAAGGGCTCGATCCCAGACCTAAGCGCAAGGGAATTTAGGTAGGGCTCAAGCTTTATTTCACGTAGCTGACTTTACCGTCAGCTCAATTGGAATAGTTTTTCGCTATGTTCGCAGGCAAGTGAGACGATCCATCAATGCCCTTATCTGCTTAGAAAGAACCGGTGTCATCCAAACATGGTGAAGAGGTACTGGATCAATAATAGCTGAAACTTCTACTGTACAGGGTTCGGCTTGCCCAACTGTCCAAGCTTGAGATAGATTTTATAATATGGCTTAACACAACACATGCAATTCGAACGAAGTTTTCTCGGAATGAAAGTCACTCCGTTGGGTTCAATGCCCGCTAGTCCCATGCATCCTTCCTTTCTGTTGGTCAACAACCAACCACATATCACTCACTACTCCTACATGAAGGGACTCTCTTTCTGTCCGGAGGGAATCATTCTTTCTCAATCAATCATGCCTCAACTGGATAAATTCACTTATTTCACACAATTCTTCTGGTCATGCCTTTTCCTCTTCTTGCTTTCTATTTTCTTCCACTACTTTTTTCCTTCCTTTAGGTATACAAGTGCGTCCTCTTTTGCTTCTATCTAACAAGGCCCAAGTTACAGCGGGCTCTTTCTATTATGAAATGGTTCATCTTTTTCTGTTTATTGGTTAGTTTAGTATATAGGATTTCTACCTTCTTTGATTTGATCTTTCTGTGTGCCCCGTACTTCCCCTTTCGTCCGGTGGATCCCACTCGGAAGCTTCTAACCTAACATAGGCCAAGTTCCCTACAGTAATGAGGCAGGCCCCTCCTCGGTAAGGCAAGGGGTAGATTCGCTGAGCACTCCCGGCGGTTAGGGGATATGTGGCCCATCACAACCTCAAAAGTTTTATCACAGGCGGATGAAGAAAAGCTATGGTAAAAGTCTGATGAGTGGCTGCTACGAAACCTATCCTATTTTGAAAATCAAATCCAAGACCAGATATCCCTTTTTTGAAGAGCAACAGAAAACATGCGGGGCCCTTGCGCCTGAGCGTACGGCCCATATTCTTGAGGATTTCGGGGAAAAATATGGACTGGACAAACTGCCCGAAATCCTCAATGATATGAAGACCCAGAGATTAGAAAGTCAGTATTACATGGAATCAACCTGATACGGGATCTTGGATGGAATGCTAAAATGATCAAGAAGGAGTGGTATGGTACAAATAAATAAAAATCGAAAGATTTATCGCAAGCCAATTTTGACGAATATTGAAATGAGGAGGAAGAGGTTGCCCACCCCCCTTCCTAATCCGCTCGCTTACCCGGGGGAGGCTCAAGAACCTCAGGCGGCAGCACCGGAAAATCAAGATCCTCTGATTCCCGCCCTTCACCCTCCTTTACTGGATGACACCACCCGTATAGTCGACCTCTCTTCGCGCTTAAGGACTAATTGGTTGGGTTATGTGTATGACGAAACACATATGGACTCCTTTGTTCAGACTCAACTTCAAATTGAAAAACATATCGAAGCAGCACTTGTTGAGGACGGGTATGCTCGTCAAAGTGTGTTTCAAAAAAGAGATCAGATACGGGGCTTTCTTTTTTATCCGGAGGGTCAGGCACTTTCTTTGAAAGCTTACTCTAATCATCTAACTCACTCAAATTGGAACTGTAGGTACCCGAAACAGTATTCCATATCGACAGGTCAGAAGAGCCCTTAACTACTATCATCTCTTTTTAGAAAGAAGATGATAGTAGAGTAGGGTTTTTTTCTTTTTTTTCGGTATGCCGCTCCGCCAGCAAGGAGTGCCACGCACGAGCGGAGCGAAAACTAAGCAGGGGTAATTATTCGTTGGGAGAAATCCTTTGATTGCGTATTGAATATAGATCCATGTCTTTCTTGTTCCACTAGCTAGGACAAAATTCTCATATGTCCCTTTCGTTATTACAACCTTCTTTTTTGATGTCAAAGACCAGAAGCTATGCGCTAATTCTCATTGGATCTCGGTTGTTCTTAACAGCGATGGCTATTCATTTCAGTCTTCGGGTAGCACCATTAGATCTTCAACAAGGTGGAAATTCTCGTATTCTGTATGTACATGTTCCTGCGGCTCGGATGAGTATTCTTGTTTATATCGCTACGGCTATAAACACTTTCTTATTCCTATTAACAAAACATCCCCTTTCTCTTCGCTCTTCCGGAACCGGTACAGAAATGGGTGCTTTTTTTACGTTGTTTACCTTAGTTACTGGGGGGTTTCGGGGAAGACCTATGTGGGGCACCTTTTGGGTGTGGGATGCTCGTTTAACCTCTGTATTCATCTCGTTTCTGATTTACCTGGGTGCACTGCGTTTTCAAAAGCTTCCTGTCGAACCGGCTCCTATTTCAATCCGTGCTGGACCGATCGATATACCAATAATCAAGTCTTCAGTCAACTGGTGGAATACATTACATCAACCTGGGAGCATTAGCCGATCTGGTACATCAATACATGTTCCTATGCCCATTCCAATCTTGTCTAACTTTGCTAACTTCCCCCTCTCAACCCGTATCTTGTTTGTTCTGGAAACACGTCTTCCTATTCTATCTTTTCCCGAATCTCCTTTAAGGGATGAAATAGAAGCTCGAGAAGGAATAGCAAAACCTAGTTTACTTCCCAGCTCAAACTGAACGCAAACTTATGGTTGACGCCGTAGAGAATATAAAGCCCATATGCGAAGTGGAAAAAGTACCTCTATATTTTGTGTAGACTGCTTTTTGAAAGTGAAATAGAGACTTTCACTAAAGAGTGAGATTGAGGAGGTATTCACATAAGAAAGTGGCAGTAGTGCTTTCCTATATAAGAGAAAGGCTGCTCTTACCTGGGTCTGCCTAAGCACCGGCTTTGGAGAGGTCTTTCTTTGTCTCTTTTCTGGACGGCTTACCTAAGCTTGGCACAGATGTTCGTACAATCCAATCTGTCTTTCTCTTCAAAGACAAAAGATGAATAGCTTTCCTTTCTTACTGTATTGCCTTATCCTTGATTCGGCATTACCAGCCTTAGGAATCGATCTAGATGCACCATTTCCGGTATTATAAAATAAGAAGTAATTCCTCTTTGCGTAGATGAAAAAAGGTTGGGCTACTTCCTCAATCAATGCCCGAGAGCTGCTCGAAGCAAAAACCTTATCCTAAAGTAAAGTGGCAGTAGTCTAGGCGGACACCTTTTCTTTTGCCTTACCCGCTACGCCCCCTTTCTAAGTAGCAGCTTAGGGTTTGACAAACCTTAATTCAAAAGCTGGAAACTCATATGCTAGTACACTTGCCCCATCTCCATGAAAGTCTTAGCCAGTGCTTCTTTCCGCCTTCCAACTGAATAGATTCTCTCTATCTCTATTTCACTTTCAGGGGTGAGTATTAAAACGCCATAGGAAAAGAAAGGGGTTAGCTCTTAGCTCGCTGGTAGTACTGATACAATCAATATGTACACACATATTAGGAAACTAAAAAGCAGAAAGATCCTTTCAAATCAAAAGGGGGTTGGATACTCACACTCGGGAACTTTTCCCAATCTCTCTTCAAACTTACCTTTTAATTAAGGTTAGAACCTTCCTAAAATTCAGGAGTTTCCAGCTATGCCGCACTCTCAAATCCACTCAAAAAAGCATAGCGAGAGATAGCAGCTTCTGATTCCGGAGATTCTATCTAGGTTCTAGTTAAACTCCCTGGTTATAGGGGCTTCTAATAGTACTAGGAAAAGAAAAGGAGTCTTGTATATCGTATCCTAGTACAGGAAAGAAAGATGTTATAAAACAGTCAAGATTATATGTTAGTACTCCAGGTACTCTCTTATTCGAGACGAGAATAGGCCCAACTCGCCTGCATCGACAGCAAAGGAAACTGGCAGGGAAATAGATGCCCCATTTTTTCTCCAAGAAGATCAATGGCAACTGGCACTTAAACTAGATATCCCTAAGCCAGATACTCAGGGATGAAATGACTCTTATGATAGTTAGATGGCGAAGAGTTAGAACGTGGCTAATCCGCTTTCTCCCATTTCTCTCTACTCTATCTATGAGGGCTATGAAGGAATTCGTTCATAGAATGCGATTGCACTACTTTTTGAAAACAACCGTACGGGATATACTCGGCCGAGGAGATTGTACCAAAGGAGACCCGTTTTACCGATCGTTTGATTGGGTGTGTCCTTAGTCGCTCCAGAGAAGCCATACCCTTAGGAAGCTTACCCAACTCATTTTTTAACTCCCAAGAAAGGAAGACAACCCCATTAAATCGTGCATAATTGAAGAGGAAAGATTCTCTAAAAGCCGGCGGTTTTTTTTTCTCCTTATACAGATGACTCCCCCATTTATCGAATAGGCAGCTAGACTTTGCCCGCTAGTCTACCCTACTCATACTGTCACACCGGCTTGGTGAATCTCCTCGCTTGCTTGCTGTCTAAGCCAGCCCACCGCTTTTTTACTTTACTTGACGCCTTCCCATCCGAGTGACATAAGCCTAACCCTGTCAACAGTCCTTCAACTTCAAGTGGGATAAGAACTCAACAGATTCAATATCATATGAGAAAATAGGCTGTACTACAATAAGCGCTTCGTTACGCTACGTTTTTCCCTAGGGCTTGAACTGCTGTAGACAAGACCGAGAGTAAGACTAGTCAAGCATCTATTCTTATTCAAAGTGATTTCACTATCACTAATAGGCTAACAGTCTCGAACTTAACTTATAGAAGGAGCTACTTCCAAGCAGCTACGCGTCTTGGATGTCTTACCATCCCTACTCAAACGCTCTAACCCTATCGTTTTGTAAACTCCGCTCCCTATCTAACTAAGAGTCTATTCGAACCCTAGGACTGATCTTCCCGTTGGTTTTGCTACATCAGTACTTACAGCCGGGTGGCATAGCGAAATTCCTCACCGAGCAGCTCACTCTGAGATCTTTTGTCGAGTCTTGTGTGTGTGGATTCTTTTTTTTGGTATATAAGAGTTAGTCAATACTTTTCTCTTTATATTAATATAACAGACTTTTGAGATCCGATTTGAGACTGGGACCTTAAAGAGCAGAAGGTCGTCTGTAAAGTCTCATCCCGTGCTGCCTGGGTACGAAAGAACTAGGTGTTGATTCCCCTGACCTGGCTATCTTTCCAGAAATGGTTGAATATGACTAAAAGGCTAGGGCTTAAAAGCGCCTAAGACTACGACTCTTTCCTTCTAGCAGAAGGTTGGCACAACACAAAAGAAGATGATTCTAAGCCCTCGCTTATCGACAAGCTTAACCACGGAAAGCATTTGAACCAGACTGAAGCAGGGGCAAGCCGTATGCGGATGAAATCGCTGCAGAGTCGTTCGCAGCAAAAACTAAGACTACCCCAGAGGTAAGGGGGGTCGAGCACGTAGTACCTTGGTCGCCTGGGTTGATGCAAAAAATCCCAGGAAAAAGAACAGTGGCAAGATTTGAATTGACTTATCCGAGGGGATTTCGGGTTGAATCCAATTTTACGGGGAAAATGCAAGATTAAAATCCTAGGATTCCCAGTAAAGTAAGCACCAGATTCACTATAAAGACAGTACAGGGGCGCGGCGCTAAGGTAGAGACACATAGAGAGAAAAAGAAAAGACCACCGGAATAGTAAAATCAAAGCCCTTCATCATTAGATCTAGGATACTTATCCTTCGAAAACTTCACACCAACCGAATCCCGACTACTCATCGGATCGGATTCTGAACCGTGTTTCCCGCAAACAAACCTCCTAGCTGCTTAGCCCGGCTCCATAGCCTTCAAAATCTTTCATATTGATTGCTTCCATCCAATCCAGCTTATCCTCGGCTCACTTACCTTAGAATAGGTCATCCAGTGCTGCCATTTACGTTTAGCCTTCAACGCCATCTCCAAAGTGATTGACGAAAGCCCCGGCCGGAAAAGGTTAATAAAGCTGGGAATTTCCGCTTAAACCCCGAGAGTTGAACCAATAGCCTTGCTTCTAAGACCTGCGACCCTTTATTTTCTTTTTCTTCGCGGCTGGTTCGTTTTAGGAATGCTCTTGAAAGTCACGCTTCGGTTAGCTTTGAATTAGAGACTCACAGGATACTGTGAAAGGAGCATCCATCTCATGGGCGAGTAGACTGATCGACCCACCATTTAAGAACCAAACAAAGCAAGGGCCCCTTCCGCCCGCCTTTAGGGCTTTACCAAACCAAGGGCGTTGACTAGTGCCCATGTGTGTGCTTGCATAGCTGCTCTGACTCTTTACCTAACATCCTCCCCAACCAGGATAAAGGGAATTTATAATGGGGGGAGTTCCACGATCCGACCAACAACTCGCGCTGAAGAGATGGATATCGGCTCTTTTTCGCTAGCAGGGATATTCGCTCTTGTCTTTAGCTAGCTCTGCTTTCTGCTTTCTCCTTAGCCTCAGCTCTATTAGTAGTAGAGCTAATCCTTCAGGTCGAAATACAGATTAAGTTTTCCCGGTTAGTCTCTGCTCGTCAGATATTAGGGGTTGCTCTAAGGCGTCCCAAATGGTCTCCTCAAAATTCTTTTTGGAGCTGGACGCTCCGGACGTACCAGCCGGGACCATTCCCCCGTAATGGAATGCGTTTCCCAACCCGTCCTGGGTACCGGATGGGCTATTGTTGGGCGGCATAGGGTGCTTGGGATGACAGGGATTAGTGGATCCCTTTTTTTGTATGCTTTACGATTTCTCTTCGTTTGCTATGTAAGACAAATGGAGACTGGGGCTCTATTCGATCGAGCTTGCCTCCGGTACCTTCCTAGTGGCTTGGACAGGATCAAGTCATTCGTAGTTCGAAAAGGATTCAATCCAGCCGCAGGGGTCGGGCCCCAAGCCTCTGAACTAGCACTACAAAAAAAGCTCCGTAGATGGCGAGCCTTGTGTCCAAAGGTATAATGAGAAGTGGCCCTAAGGTAAGGGTTTTCTAGCCATATCGAGTTGAGCCTACCCATCCCTCCTTGGTTGAGGGAAGATTCCAATTACCATGTCAAAAGGCAATCGCTGAATTCACTCTTCTGGCTTCTGCCATTGAAGCAATCCCGAGATCTTTAAAATTCCCTTTTGGCGGTGTGACCATTTAGCTCATCTTGATAGCCGGGGCTAACCCTCTCGGAGCATGTATCAGAAAGAATTCTAGAAAGTGATAGTGGGGAAAGGTGCATTTTTGGCTATTCCAATCAGTATGGAAGTGGGCTCAAATCAGATGATTTTACTGCAATATCTATTGATGTGCTAAAGGCTTAAAGCTCTGTTCAAAAAGAGAGATTTGACTGCCATGACATAGGCTTTATACCTAAAATCAAACGAAATGAAAGATTGAATCGAGAAGGAAATGAACCTAATATAGCTACTTGGTATGACTAGAGAGACCACTCCGACCCCCATAGCTCCCCGGGCTTACCTATACTCTAACAACTTTCATTCTATCTGATGAGAGCACATTTAAGGGGCACCGCTTTTGCGGAGCATAGCCTTTGGGGCAGGTTTTTTCCTCCCGATCAATATGAGCACGATCAGGCCATGGAAGACTCGGATCAAAGCAAACCTCCAGATTCGGCGCAGTTAAGTCGACAGCCTCAGATAGGGTCAGCTCATCAGAGATTGTTCGGAGACACTTCTTTCTACAGGGGAAAGATTTTTTGCCACGGCTTCGGAATCAGCATCGCCGGTTAACATCATTGGTTTCAGCTTCAACTTCGGCAGTCGGCATTCCCCTAGAAGACTTAGACTACGTCAGAACGATTAGACCTTGGCAGAACAAAAAGTCGAAGCGTCCCAATAGGATGCATAGCGGCAGGAGGAGTTGGATTGGTTGACATGGGGCTAGATGATATAGCCAGTGTTCCGTGAGGGACCAAAGGGTATCAGATATGTAACGTAACATCCAAAGGGTATGATTTTGTAACTGTTCTGTGCGTTCTCAAGGGGAGATCTTGAATTTCATAAGAGAAGAAAAGAAAGTTGCCTAGTTCTGATGAAAGCTATGCTAAAAGGCTACCCGAGTTCAAAGGTTTAGTTGCGTTCCCTGTCTTCATTGAGATTGGGTTGGTGTTCAGTGTACCTGAGTACAAGATCGAAAGGAATGAATGCATTTCAAGTGAGATGTCCAAGAGAAAAGGAACGAGGGGAAGAAGCGACGAGAACATAAAATCGTGAATGAAAGAGCGTGACGAGACTTTCTCAATTCGAGATGTTAGAAGGTGCAAAATCAGAGATCATCGTCCTTGACTTTTTGCGCGTGCTCAGCAAATATCTATTTGTGCTCCTTATGCTCTATACTACCTATCACACGTTCCTTATGTGCTTAGTCATCTGGAACAATTGGGGCGTCCCATTGGATTTTTAGCTAGGTTGGAACGGGGTCAAAATCACACCCATATTGAAGTGAAGGACCCCCCCGGATGTAGGTCGCGCAACGAACCGGGTCAAGCCACGAGTCGAAGAAAGGTAGTTCATCTGGTCTGTCTTTTGCGCAGAGGTGCTGGTTCGAGTCCAACAAGTTTCGGGGGGAAGGTTCCGCTCCCAGCTATTGGAGATTACCCATGCTCGGCTATAACACGTTATGTTAGATGAAAGTCCACGCAACTAGCCATTCTCGACCAAGAGGATACCGGTGGAATACTTGGACGAAGGGTGTTTAGCTAGGTAGTCGACTGAGCTCTTACAGTTACAGCAGGGAATGAACGGAACTAGTAAGCTCGGTAGACAGGTAGAGGGAACGGCTAGTAAAGAAAAGTCTTTCTCAACCAGGGCTTTCAACCAAGGGTAGCTCGCCCGCAAGTCCTAGTTGGGGAATAACTCTGCTTACAAGTTCCGGTTTTCCGAGGGATATAGTATCAACAGACCAAAGGAAGACAACTGAGCAAGATAGATGCCACTGAACTAGTGTCATAAAGAGTGAAAAGAATTCGGAGTAGTTCAAATATAAGTAAACAGTTCCACTTATCCCAGGAAAGACTTTAAGCTTAAGAGAATGTCCCAGCTTGGGCTTAAGGTAGTGAAGTGAGCCATTAGCTCTGCTCTGGTTCCGCATCTCAAATCAGTAGCTCTGCTAAGGAATCAAGCATCCAATACGAATCACGTCCGAGACGGGAGAAAGAGCGTATAAAGAAAGCGAACTCATTTCTTCGCAAATGGCACCATAGCCAACGCTACGCTCTATACTATCTCAAACAATTCTTTCTGGCCGGTAGGGGGCCTTCCGCATGAAAGCGAAAGGAAGCGACCGACCAAGAAATCATACATGCAAAAAGAGAAAGGGAATGGTTAGTGAATCCGAACATGAGTGGGATCGAGGAAGATAGGGCGTCTGGCTTCGAGGTTATGCAGCTAGAATTGGAGTTGCTACAAACTTGACTGCTGAACTCTGGGCTTGGGCTGTCCGTACTGGTCTCCGGATTGCCTTGGCTCGAAGCTTCAGGGATATTCGAAAAAAAAAAGATAGGGCAGACTAAGACTAAGGTTGCTTTGCTTCCTTCACGTGAAAATGAAAAAATGGACAAGCAAATCGAAAACGAAGAACGAGGAGGCATTGCCTTCTCTTCTGCCATCTAGCCTCTCCCTCCTTCAAGCTAGGGAGAAAAAAGAAAGTCAGGGAGAGCGGGCTAGACAGCGAGTAAGACAGCTAGGTCAATAGGAGCAATCCATCGAGTGGGAGAAAGACAGTTACACCAATCCCGTGAGAAATCCTCTTTGAAGTTGAAGCGGGTAAGCAGGCCTTTCTTTTATTCAAGCTCTTGAAAATGTCAGGAAGTCAAATGGGAAATTGGATTGAGGAACTGAGCAAGCAATCCAGTGATAGTCTCTATCTTTGAAAGCCAACCCAGTTTAAAGTCGGGATTTTAGGCACAAAAGCTGCGAATTCTCTTGCTGCGCTTACGCTTATTCCGACAACAGATTCATCGGTCACTGGATGCGTGCTAACAGAAAAGAATCAAGTCCGAAAGTCATAAGGTAGGTAAGCAAGCCGCCCTGGTGCCAAGCTAAAGACAAGGATCACATCGATAAGAGCAAAAGCAAAGACGGCTTATGCCGAATATCTTGAACTCAAAGAAAACCAAGCCTAACTACTTTCCAGGAAATCGAAGATGTGCCAAATCGTTCTCTATCGAATCGTAGTCTAGAGCCAAATGAAACTGATTCCACTTGACTTGAGCAAGAAGAAGTCAATTTCCCACGGTCAAGCCTAGTAGAGCTCCTAGTCCGACAAGACTAGCAAACATGCTACCACAGAAAGGAAGGGAAAGAGATCGGAAAGCACGCAACCAAACTGAACGCCAGCGCTTTCACTGGGAAAGTCTCCGTCTCTAGCCAAAGACCCGCATTCAAGCCATAGGATGGAAAGCCCAGGGAATGAAATAAGTGACTCTACCCTACGTCGAACAAGAGTTGGCTTCCTTTCTAATTCTAAAAGGCCTACTATGCTGCCTTTCTTGGCTTGCTGCCTTAGCTAGCTCCCTTTCGTACCGGTTCCCCAAGGTCTGATTCTGCCCTTAACCCAGCGCCCGTGGAGATAACGAGATTAACAAAAGATTTTCTCGGTGCGAAGAATAGCCCTACTCCTATATCCTCCAATATTCTATTTTAGTTAGCTACTCACTCAGTCCACAGATTCGGATTAGTCAAAATAGAACTAGACAGATCAAGGAGAGAGAAGGCTCATCGATCAGTCTTAGCTATGGTTCCATTTCTTTCTTCAGTCAGCCAGGCAGAAGTGGAAAATCAAATAGATAGAGTAGATCCTATTCTAGATGGATTAGATAGAAACCTTACCTTAGCGTGATTCCATGCCTGACTTTCCCGATAGCGGAATAGATGTTCCCATGGAGCGGTAACTAGGTCCAGTGCCAAAAAAGGGAAGCTTATCGAAGGGAGGAGTGGAAGCTGCTCTGCTAATGCCCTGGCCAAGAGACGACTTATATCTACATCCATCCTCATAGTAAGAAAAAGCCAGTGAAAGCTCTCTTCTAGGCGCTTATTCCCACAGCAGACTCAATAGCTGCAGTTACGGATTCAATTGCGACAAGATCGTATTCTTCCTTTTCTGATTCACGTGCAAAACCTTTTTGTCCCATTCTAGGAACTGTCAGGTAAGAACCGATTAACTTCCTCACAACCTAGCATTTTATGTCCCTGGGTACCTTTACTCTAGTTTCAAAGGTTTGTAGCACTTGCTTACTGAGCTAGGGGGAGCTCCTGTCCCTTGCTATTGCGGTCACATAAAGGTTAAGAGCGAGGGGATCATTCACTTTGAAAAGCGAAAGGATGAAGACTGATCCTCGTTTCTTTTTTTCTATATATATCTATAGGATAAAGCCATAAGCTACATGCTTATCTAACTCCTGTCTGTATAAAGAAGGCTTCTATGGTGTGAGACAAGAAAGACGACCTCGAGCTCGAGACTGACAGGGCAGGGCAACCTGTCTTCTTTTTTATTGTTTTTTTTATAATAAGAGCGAGATGCAGTAGTCTCCTTAGTTAGCGTCCGAGACTCAACTGTCAAAAGCTCAGAAAAAAGGTTCCAAGACGGTGCGAAGACCTAGACCTAAGCCTAAGCCTTCAACTCCGCAAATATCGATAGCCGAATGGAGGGGAATGAGGGAGCAAGATTCGGAGAGAGAGAAGGGAATGAATGGCCTATCAATCTTTTTGTATTCTTTTCCCCGGTGGACATAAGAAGAAAGTTTGTCTACTAGAATATGACTCGAGCATTGATGAATAGCTTATTCAACAATCTCAAGAGGCATTGTGCCCTTTTCTGATCTTATCCTCTTCTGGGCATGTCTGACTAGTGTAATCAGTCCCTTGCTTTCCTTCCCCGCCCGCTGTAACTTCGCCGGAAAGAAGTTCCTTCTAATTAGATAAGGGATATGCTTTTGTAATAGCAATTGGATGCTTTCTCAACACGGATTCCAAGGCTTATTCACCATCAAGCGCGGTAAGAGCTGCTATTTACTCAAGAGCGGCTAGTCTTGCAGCGGCAACTGCTTGAGCTCCTACTCTCACTGCGGTTACGAAGACAGGGGATATTGAAAAGAGGGAGCACAAGAGCTCTGAGTCATCCAACAAGGCTTACTGGAAAAGACTAGAAGAGTAAGGTCATCAGTCCCAGAGCCTATGAGTGCCATGCAAACAGCACTGATTCACCAGAAAGACCGTGACGGTTCATGTCCAGCTCCTTCTATTCTATAGTTCCTTCCCCCTTTCCTTCACCACCAGCTGGAGCGCAGTCTTCGCCGGTCTCCAGGTTATCAACAAGACAAGACCTATCACGTGGCTACGAGCTCTTTCCTTACTCAGACAGACCCCAAGCGGGCACGGTGACAAGACTTTGATGCGGGGTTCGGAAGATAGGCTTGCAACGGATTCAACCGATCGATTCCCCGTGGCATATAAAGATTGGCGAAGCATAAGGTTAGTAACATCGGTGCTGATAACTTCCTTTTCTCCTTCGGGGGTGGGCTTTGTAGGAGTTGGGCGAGATGCAAGACTTTTTCCTCAAGGAGTTAGAGCAGAAGTTGTTTACTCGTATAAAAGAAGAAGACCGGCTTACCATTCTATTAAATAAAAAGGGTTGAGAGTGGATTCCTTTCTTCAATGCATTCCACCGAGGCGACTAGGGCACCTTTTTTGTAAGAGACGCTCAGCTCAAGCCAACTTCTATCAGTTCAGGCGGAAGGTCAGGGGGAGTGGTACAATTAGGCCTTCCCCTCGGTATGCGATATCAGTATGTCAAGTTCATTTCTCTCGTAGGCCCGCTTTTGAAACTTCTGGTTTGAGGGACTTCACCGCTAACGAGCATCGATAAGCTGTCGCAAGCAATCAAAGCGATTCCCTTCCTTATTCTAATAGAAAAGGTAATCCGGGCCCTCCCCCTGTCTACAGCTATGCTATCTCTATCACTGCTAAGGTCAGGTTTTTTTTTGCTGGATCAGATATGGAGATTTCAGCCCTTTCCTTGTTTG
>NW_028196843.1:27500-45000 GCF_037176805.1 Vigna unguiculata
CGAAAAAAATGAAGGTGGGGCTGGGCAGTAGCACCGAGATCTCATAGAGGAGGCATTTTTCTCGCGGGCTCCCTTTTAGATGTGGATTTAGGTGGTTTTTTTTTATGCAAGACGAGTTAAATGGGAAAAGAAAGGTGGAGGTTGACCTGCTTTGTGACAGATGTGGAATGGAGCCTGAATCTACCATTCATGTTTTAAAGGGCTGCCCCTGGGCATCTGGCATTTGGCTACTCTGCCCATTAGCCCTTCATACTCAACAGATGCAGGCTCTCAACTTCTCAGATTGGGTGAAGGAGATGGGGAAGTGTCTTGATGAAGAGCAGCTGGAACTTATGCTAGTAGTTGCATGGGCTTTATGGAGTGATATAAATTTGCTGCTGTTCCAGGACATACAGAACTATCCTGTGGATGTGGTGAACAAAGCAATCAGCTTCTTCGAAGAGTATAAGAAGGAGAAGCTAAAAATAGTGCAAACACCTATAGGTTGGCAGGCCCCACCCCATGGTGTTTATAAGATGAATACTGATGCTGCAATTTTTAACCAGCCCAGCAAGGGATTGGCTGCTTGCTTCATCCCGCCCTTCCCTCACCTGTCCCACGTGCCATTGATTTAGATGAATTAGCTGTTGCCGTTGGCGCTCTTCTCTTTTCTAAAGCAAGGAATTTCCTTTCATTCATAAGTAACACAAGAATTTATCAAGGTTGCAGGCAAGGCTACTAGAGAAGGGGTGAAACCAGCCAAGGGCGGGCTCCAAGGCGACAATAGCAATCGAGTGGCCAAGCGTTGAAAGAGAGGGAGGGCTAGCGGCAAAAAAGAAGAAGAATAACATAAGTTATTGAGGGGAGATCTTTTCACTCTTTCTCGATGCAATAATAGTCAGTCTAGTGACTTCTTGATAGCATTGGTCTCGGAAAGCCCTCCCTCGGTACCGGGCTAAGGATAGAAGCGATTCCACCGGAGTGAAATTCCGTACTTATCCCAGCTCTCAAGGAAGATTGGAAGTAGGTACCTATGTCATGCTGAATTTCAAAGTAGTTTTGAGGTAATCGATGGCATATTGCCTAGAAGCGTCAAAGACAGTGATCTATTTCGGTGTCGATATCGGCTCTGTTCATCGACCTGACTCTGTTTATCTCCGACTCTTTGTCCCGATCCGGTAACTACACGGCTTATTGTGGTAAAAGAGAAAGTCAAACTCACAACTCTTTTTCCTTTTCTCGTGCACTTTCCTAAGGGCTACGTACTTCACTCCATTACCTTCTCGAACTCTGACACTTCTCTCATTGTTAAATTGATATCTAAGCCCCTAACTTTGGCAAAGACTACTCGCTCGCTTTAAAAGCAACTCCATTGAGTCCTGTCAGATCGTTTATATAGAACCTTTATTCATATATGACCTTAGAAAGGTTCTGAAAGAAGAGTTCCATTCGATTATCCGGGCTCATTGCCTAGTCCCTCTAAACTATCTAAAGCCTGGGGATTCTCCTTACCAGATGATCTCCAGCCTGCATTGTGCCCCTCTCGGATACCCGGTCGACGTCACTCTTACCTAGGTAGACTGGCTATCCAACTGAATCGAGAGCCCAGCTCCCACTACTTCTTCGTAAGTGAGGTGAGGTACTTCTTTTGAATAGGCAGGGTTGTTCTAGGACAAGTGACGATGCTGACACCAAGGTTGCTTGCAAAGCATCGGATATGCGAAAGAGGGAGAATGTGCTACATCGGATATTGCTGTAGTTTATGAAAGAGCTGTAGTTGATGCTAAAGCATCGGTTACGAATGACCCAATCTATCTATGGTAACCACCCTTACTTTTAGTAGATGGAGATGCGCACCTAGGAAAGACGGATGAAAGAGAACCTGCCCTAAGAGATTGGCATAGGCCTGTGGGCCCGCTGCGGTAGAAGGCCTTTGCTGGCCTGTCGATCTATCCTGATTCACTTACTTACGCTATTTCTGACTAGAGAGAGGGCTTAGATCGGAGAGGAGCAGCTCTTTTCTTTTTCACATAAAGCAGTGATGAATGGGACGGAGCTGCTACAATCAATAGCTTCAGCTGCTTTATGTATTGGAGCAGAGGTGGCAGTTAGCAGCAGGAACAGGACCAGCAACTAGGGTTGTTCACAGAGCAGCCGTCTTTCCCTCTCAAGCGGAGAAGACATCAAAAGAATCTTTATCTATGGCTCTACCAGGGAATCCTAGTTAGTTATAGGGTTCTGAACCAGAGCAGAGATAGGAAAAAGCATATCCTATGTATACTGAACCTGAGCTTGCTTACCATAGGACTGCTATTGGATAGGTTTACCTTTTTTCTCCAACTCGCTTATTATAGTGGGAAGCTCGGCTGGTAAGGGATTCTATTAGGATAGGACTCCAACTGTAAGAACTGGCCTTAGTACTGCAGCAATTGGAAGGAGAACTGAAAAGACCTTCGACCATTTCATTTGGTAGCACGTTTAGCTCGTTATGGAACGTATTGTTAGAACTAGAAGTGTTCTTAGTCCAGGTAAGAGTCCAATGCTAGATTAATAATGTAAAATATGATATATCCTCAGGTATTTAATTGCTTGTTTGATAGAATAAGAAAGAAGTCTGTTTCCTATTGATAGTGGCACTCCCACAGGCTGGCGGGGAACTCCCATATGGATGGAGAAGAATTCATATATAGGCTATAGGCTTGAAAAGAGTGCTAGCTTTCGTTAGGCCTTTCTTTTCCTAAAGATAGGATCCCACCTTCCCTCATTCTGAGCAAGAACATCTTATTCAATTCAACAAGTGCTACCCACTAATCTAATCTCAGTCGAATGCTCCTTAAGTTTAAGGTTCTAGGGACTCCACCAGGGCACGGGAACAAAGGCAAGAGGAGCCGAGAGTCGGGAAAACTCCTTAATTAATAAGTTAATGCGGATCCGGAAGTCACTTCGTTCCCCAGCCCAGACTTCTTTTCCTTCTAGGCTTCCAGTAGCCCTTCCTTCACCAAGAGAAACCCTAGGAGAAGACCATGCTACCATAGAGAAGGGAAAGCCCACCTCGGAATTTGACCATGAGTTCACAGCTTAGGATCAGAAGGAACCCATCCCGTCTTTCATTAAAGCAATGGTCTACGACTCCGCTGCTTGCTTAGGATAGGAGAGCTCCTTTGTTATTTTTGTTCTACCGTTAAGAGAAGGATCACAAGCCCTAGTCCCAAGCTAAACAGCATATTTCTTCATCTGCACCGGAAAGGGATTCATGAGCAAGAGCTTCTTTTTAAGCTTCTTCAACAAAAGCAATTCTCTCTCCTTCCGTACCTGTTCAGCCGTGAACCACTTGGCTTCTGTGGCGAGAACATTTCCCACCCTACTCTGTAGAGAGAGCTTTTTCCCTCTTCTTCGGGCTCTCTTTTGGCCGGTCTTCGGTTAACACCGGCTGTCGATCAGGAATGAGGTCGTCGATCTCCAACTCAACCTCAGGTTCAGCCGCCTCATCCAAGATGGAGGGCTCTTTCAATCTCAGCTGATCAACATTGAAGACGGGGTGGGTGGCGGGCAGTTCTAGTTTGAACGCATTCTCCCCTTCCTTCTCTTGCAGAGTGAATGGTCCCGCAATGGTTTAAGCTTGCGGTTGGTACCCCCCCTTCCTTAGGCAACTTTAACCACAGTAGATCTCCCACCTGGAACTTATGATCGGCGGTTCCGTCTCGGTCGTGCCTTTGCTTCTGTTGCCTCTGCGTTTTCTCCTGAGTATCAGCAACCTGCCCATGGTACCCGCCGTTCTCCAGGAAACTAATGGCTCGCAGCTGTTCAGCCGCTTCTCTAGGAGATAGGAGATGTACCGCTGACTGGGTTCAGGACACAACCATCGTCCGAACCGTCTGCTACCAAGTCCATGGGGGCCTTTGGTTGGAACCCATAACAAACTTAAAAAGCACTTCTGCCGGTCGACAAATGCGTGCTCCGGTTGTAGCAGTGTTGAATGAACGGCAGGTTTGGAACCAGACCGGGTAACTTGAAAGGTGGTCCCGATGTTCGATTCTCAAGAACCGACGGTTCTATTGGTGACCCATTCAAAACAAAATAAGCTAGCCGCTTTGACTTTGATTAGCCAATCGAGTGCGGGGGGTGCGGTGCTCCTCTTCATTTGTTCCCGTTAACGACCACAAAGCCCTTAACTGCTCCTCCTCGCTACTTGCCCTTTTTTACTACAAAGGTTTGACTAGCGCCCGGCAAAGGAATGATTTTTTCCCAAAGCCGACTTCCTCCTTTATCGAGCGGCTGTCTCTGTTGACGATAAAAGCGATGGTCCGGGCTGTTTGAAATAAGCGGTCATTTTGGTCAGTCTCAATACCACGTGAAGCGCGTGATCACCCAGATTCCTAATGCCTTCTATATCTTAATTATATATAATAACTTATCGACGTCAGCCCTTCTATTTTCCTATCTTCACCCTTCCTACTCCAGCTAATGGAAAAATGCCTTTGAATGGTCGTAATCGTCGACAACCCAACCGACGTCCACCATAGGCTCGGCGAGCTGTCCTCCTAGATTTCCCGATGGTAATGCCAGGGCCTTTACTGACGACTCTTGATGCCAAGAAGGAGACCGACTAGACGAGACAGACCATTGTTCATCAGGTTGGTTATAAGCCCGGAGATCGAATCTGATTCATCCCCTTTGAGAGGGATTCTCGTGTCAACCATAGGAAGAAGAACTCGGTTACTCATCTTGGATCAATAGCTTTGTGCTGATCTACGAACGACCCTTCTTATTTTATTTCTACTTCTTCAAGTCTCCATCATCCCGATCTCTCTTTCCGGGGTTGCCTGTCCAAAGAAAACAGAACCTCTTCTAGTTCAAGGTCGGAATCCTCAAACCAATCAAAATATGATTTCTAGTTCACTATTCTTATGATAAGCAGTTATGTCTCATTCATGTGATGAGAAATATGAGAATGAAAATTAGAAAATGGAACATCTACGGCAGATTCTGTGCCCCAAATCATTTATACTTATGAAACTAAGCGGGCGGACCCCTCTCCAATGGAACAAAGGGGATCCGTAGGGCGGGCTCACTCACATACTGGATAGGTGGCTCGGAATGAGAGTGCTAGTTCCGTTCCCTCGGGGAAGAGAAAGCACGAATCTATTACAATCTTAGTAGAGAACAGAGGAGGAATGCCAGTACTGATTCTCTGAACTTGAAGCTCGCTCTTCGACCCGTACCGTACCCTGTACACTCGGCTATTCTCCCGATTCAACTCCCTCTGTCTACGCTGGGAAAAGGGCTGCCAGAGTAGAGTGAGGGCTTTGTCTCTTTCTGTTTGTGCCAGCTGGCCCTGACCGAATGTTCTGACTCCCGGTAATCGAATGGGTGGTAGTTGGGTTGGCTTTGGCGAAACTTTTTGTCTATGAGCTGTTTTGACTGCTTTCTTCCCGTACTCGGATATTAAGAAGCCGTAGGGATTCACTCATTTCATTGCCTCAGCCCTTCAAGGTGGTGCACAGCCACCATACCTGATTGCTTTGTGTTTCAAACTCCCCTGCCCCATCCTTTGACCCTGCTTGAATCCAGGGTCAGAAGAAATCCCTTGAAAGGAAAGGCAGGCTGGAAATGAATGGTTTCCTAAGATGTCTTTTACCCTGTCGCTTGCCTATTTACCCAGAGAGAAAAAAGATTCGAACGGGAAAAAAGAGATCCAAAAAAGTTAGATATTTCTACCAGTGGTCATTATAGCTTCTCCTTCTGATCCGACAAAATGCGCAAAACCCATGGAAGTTACAAAAAGCATGGATCGAAGAATATAGTTCATTTGCTTTTTTTTGACAATTGTGCCTCAATCTTCAACGTTTCAAAAAGTCATCTTTCTGAGTGCGCTTGACCGCCTTACTTTACTCGCGGTACACTTACTATATTCCGCAGAGGTTGGCTAGAGCTTATTTCACAGCAAGACTGAATGGAATTAGCCTCGTAGAACTGAACTACCTTGATCTAAATCTCTGGAACTCACAGAAGACCAAGGCACATCCTCTCAATTCAGCATAAGCTTGGGATCTTTCTTTCCTCAAAGCTAAAGCCCTTGAAGCCAGGTCTTTTTTCTCTTCTTTAAAGCCTGGAGCTAGTGTATGAGTTTATTATATCGTAAGTAAGTTGATATTGTCAGTTTCCTTGTTCACAAGACTCTGAAGCTTATCTGCTAAATCAGAGTGAAAGAGAAGACTGCTTTCAAGGCTTGTTGAAAAGAAAAAGATGTATCCTAGGACCTTCACCACATTCACAGGTGGAAAAGAGACCGTCCCTTACTCATAAGCAGGAAAAGATCTAACTTGCCCTATCAAAAGACCTTTTTATGAAAGATTGATCCTGTCGCTTTCGTGTCTATTCAACTGTATGGATCCCCAGCTTTCCAACTGCCTTCTTTTCAGAAGGACTCTAACTGGCGAATGAAACTCCAACTCAATCTCCTGGAAAGAGAAGAGGACAGGCTGGAAGTGGGACTAGATCCCCAAGCCCAAGGAACTAGTATTCCAGAATGAAAGTACTCCAACTGGGAAGAAGACGGATACAAGGATAGCAACTACAACTCGATGTTGGGAATAGGATCTAATGAGATGAAAAGGAAATGGAACTTCTTCTTCGATCCCTTCCCGCCGTTTAGGATTCGAGTAGCGGTTCGTTTTAGACAAATGAATATTATGTCAGCGAAGCATCTGAGTAGCACCCATTTCCCGCAAATGATTAGTGGAACTTCAAATACATACTGAATATTCATAGTGATACGTAGTGAATCTTTCCTAAAGCCTGGCTTTTAGCCTTTTGCCTGCTTCTGCTTGTTATTCTGCCTCTTCAAGTGTCCTAAGACTAGTTCCTTTGTAACTAATATCCACTCATAGGGGGATACTCCGAATATCTATTGTCGGAGAATAAGCCGATAGATAGAATATCCTGAGGAGAAGAATCGGATAGGGAGTGAGGTAGCGGTGATCCAAGCAAGATAGTCTGGAGCAAGTGCAAAGAGAATACCTCTGCTGTTAGCTAAGGCTAGTCACCTCAAGTCTTTGTATGGACAATAGATATTGTTGTAGAGGTACTTTCTCTGGGTTCTTCCCGGGGGGGTCTAACCATCTTACTAGCTCGTACTTCCTTGATCCCTTTTTTTTGGCTTGAGCAAAGGACTTTCACGACACGAGAAGAAGGCTTCCGTTAATGGGTTAATGTATGTAGATGTCGTGGTGAACGGTTAAAACCCGAGAAAGACAAAGACAGGCTTTTGATCCATTTCACCAGCTGTAAGACTGGAGCTGATTCCAGTAAGTCTCGTACTATTGAGCAGTTCTGGAACAATTTATACAGTCAGCTGTCGGGGATTGCTAAGTCTTTCACTTCGGGTTCTAATGTTGGTCAGTATCACGATGATGTTATAAGGTTGTTGTTGGATTCAAAGCTGAAAAGACAAGGTATTGGGTTTACCAAGACAGAGTTGATTTATTTACAGAACCATATGGAAGATCTTACATTAGCTATTCGAGTCAAATCATAGGATTGAAAGCCGATTGCTACTTTCTTGCCTTGGGGCATCGCATTCTGGATAACGTAATAAAAAAGTCTTTCTCTACTCTCTTCAGTCTGGTTTGCTTTAGAAGTAAGCAAGCAAAGACAAGTGGTAGGCCTATATGGAGATAGTTCGTTAGTATGCCCGTTTTTTTTCCTTAGTCAAAGGGCGTGTTAAAAGAAGCTTCTAGGTCAGTTTATTAGCATGCAAAAATATAAGCTAAAGCAAGAAGAAAAGGGATGCGCTTTCGCGCTAGTCGCTCATCCGTAGCTTGGTCTTGACGCATGCCAAAAAAGCCATTCTTTGGGACGTAGAAAGGAAATATCCTAATTCAGTAGAGGACGTAGCTGGCGCACAAGACGAAGGAGGACAGAAGGGGTTCGGGGGAGGAGCTCTCGGCACATAGTCAGTCGGCATGGTCTTGAATGACCCATAGGCTTTGGGCTTCGATGGCTGCTTGAAAGACGCAGATTGGGAAGTTGGCTATGGTCCGTCGTGCATTGTGCAGACGACTGATGGCTTACGTTGCCAAGAGGGCATTGTGAGACAAAGGAAAGGGCTGAAAAGGATGGTGCCCAGGATCTCACTATTACCTATGCATGTGCAAGAATGCGATACGGTAGAGGTCGATGTGTCATTGGGACACTTAGCGTGGTAGACCGGGCTAGAGTGCTGTTACCACTCCTCATACGGAAGAAATGCCATGATGCTCTCTTGTGGCAATTGAAGTTCCACTTCACTTCAAGGGGATGTGATGTCTGGTGTGGCGAACCGTCATCACTACTGCAGGAGAGAGCTGCAATGAGACTCGCTGCAGAAGTCGAGTTAGACGACCGCGTCCTGTTGCGTTCACGGGCGAAGACAGGACTCAAGCTTCGTAGTTAGGGCAAAGTACTGGCATGCTGCTATTGGTAGACTGATGAAGTCACAAAGGCTGAATTGGAAAAAGTCGGATACCTTCATAAGGGTTTGGCATGAGTTAGCGGGAGACTCTGTGACGGCTCACTGGTTGGTGAGAACGCTGGATGAAAACGAAGTTGCTAGAATGCTGTTTCGAAAGGGCCGTTCCAAGGGGAGGCGAACCCTCCAGTTTGCTTGACAGGGTGAATCTAGGTGCCGTTTTCTCTGTTATGTTAAGGTTAGTTATGAACCCAGAGGGCTGTGCGGAATGTTTGTGGCATGTCGAAAATGTGGGCTAAGACTAAGAGGGCTCGCAAGAAGAAATCAGTGTCCATTCATACTGGTGGGTGAAAGAAGGGCTTTATGAAAAGGCGTAGCTGCAATTGGGCTTTGGCTTGTACTTGACTTGAATCGATCTTGCCTTGGTGTTGCCCGAAGGGCGAGATTGACCTTTCTCCTCCGTTAACAGACTAGGCTAAGAAAGCATAAAATCCCGCTCACCACTTTATCTTTGCTTTGAATAGCTATCCCTTCGTACTAAAGGGATGAAGTAATGGATGCAGACTAAGAAGACTTGAAAATAGGTTCAGATTTAGCATGAATAAAGAAAGGACCTGCAACGGCAGAAACTATTTAACGGAATGAAAGAGCTTAAATAGTTACTCTGTTTGGAATCATAGCAGGAAAGACGAGCTAAGCTTGAAACTCCTAGGCAACAAGTCTTTGATTCGATTGATTTTCACTCTTTCGTCCAAAAACTCTAACTAGTCCATCAGCCAAGCCCTTCTGACTCTCCTATTCGTCCAGTTAAGAAAGGAAGCTTCGAGGCATAGGACCGTGAGGTGCTTTTAGCGAAGCCGGGATTAAGGAAGTTCAGTTGAGTTTCCTGCCTCTATCTTCTAGTTATGTACCTTATAGCCCGCCTAGTCCCCTTTTGGGAGGAGTAGTGCCAGTAAGGGTAAGACTCTCATATGATCATTCCTAGTTTCCAGCCATCGATTGAGTTGCAGTCCTTTGCTCAACCAGTTACACGCCTGTTGAATTGGACTTTTTTTTTCAAGCAGTCTTACAGCCGAGTCTTTCTTTGAGATGTAGACGCATAGGTTAGTGCTTCGCTTTCACTAGAATATTTCCTCCTGTGCTATTTTGGCATATCATCCAATTCCAGTTTTCCAGCCTTTGACTTTGAATCCCTTTCAGTGGGCAAAGTCAATCCATCAGTAAGGGGCGGAGGAAGCACTATTTCAAGTGTTCAAATTGGAAAAGCTCTTTTATCTCCCGCAGGAAGAAGAAAGAAAAGAAGCCAGCGAACTCTTATCTTAAGAGGGCAGTCTCCTTACCTCTTTTCTGCTAGCCATAGAGTTTGAGTCTTAAAGCACGCCAGCCTCGGGAGTTCCATTCTATAGTGGTCAGCCTTTCCATTCCATCTCTTGGCATTTATCTTACAACCATTGTTAGCTCTCTGCCAGCCCGTGCCAGGTCAGTCATAAGCACTAACGAAGGCTGACCACTTACTTGAAAGGGGATTCAAATAGAGCAGCTTTGATAGAAGCGATAGAAGCAGGAGGAGAGGCAGTTTCACTATATCCTGCAAGTACGTCAAAAGCAGTTCAATCAAGCTAATGTTTTCAAGCCAGTGATCAAGCTTAGTCAAATAAGGATTTTAGCTCAAAAGCTCCTTCTAAGGCTAGCCATAAAGTGAAAGAGTACTGGGCGCAGGCGAGCTAACAGTCTGGGGGCCCACCTTTTATACCATTAATAGCGTGTCTAACGAGTCTATCCGTCTAAGTCTCAGAGGAGTCGGGGACAGACCGATGTCCTTCCCTTGCAGGCATTTCGTACCTGGGGCAAGCTCCATTTCAGCCAATGCCAGTCTTAGTTCTTCTCCCTTACCTGGGAGGTTTAACATAGATTGATTACCTGGGGAGCCTCTAGTCTCTAGCCCTGTACAAGTATAGGGTCTTTCAGGCTTTATGTACTATATTAGCGTATTACCAGTTGCCTTCCCCACCCTACGGACCGACATGACCTTCAAAATAATCAAGGTCAATGCCGGAGAAAAGCTTCTTCTTGGGATCAATCAAAGGCAAACCTTGTCCTTTCAGGCCAAAGAGTGCCCTGATTCCATTGTTCACCTCTAGAGTTCACAAACTCGACCAGGTGTCGGAAAGCGGCTAACTCGAACGTTTGAGCAGGAAAAGGAGACCTAATCTTGCAAAAATGATCCTTGTGAAAAGCTTTCCACAGATGGTGGAGTGAACAAGAAAAGAAGAGGGTCAAGCTTTTCCAGCAGTCAAGCCAGATGCGGATTGAATAGCTGCGCTTACTCCTTCAACCCCGAAAAGATCGGATTTGCGCTAATGCGGATTCGATAGCGCCGTTTTCTTCCTTTACACAAGGCCATGCCTTTTATACGACAGGACCAATGGCAACTGATGAAACAAGAGAAAATGCTATTGAACCACACTCACTAATTGGCCTATCCGGTTCTATAGATTAGACTGCCAAGGTGTCTTGCTCAAAGCTTAAAGGCAAAGATCACATTCCTACTGTCAAGCTAAAGGCGAAAGATAGGGGCGCAAACGCTAAAAAGCCGTTGCGCTAACGCTATGGAGTTTGATTGCAGGGCAGGAACGAGAAGAAGAAGGCTTTTCGCTTCGCTTTCGGAGTTCAAGCTTAAGGCCTGAGGAATGCATTTGAATTATCATTTTCATTTCAGCAACTCCCCAGACTCGAACTGGAAGGGCTCTGCTCAAGCCTATTTTCTAAAGCTAAAGTATACTTTGTAATTCCGAGTCACAGGAAAATAGGGGAATATGGAATGGAATTGATTACTAAGTCGACAGTGAAGTAAGACTCTCGGGAAGAGAAGAGAAAGGAAAGGAACTGAAATAGTGTAGTTCAGAGTTTGTTTTGTAGTTGGAGTTCCTGAGCCTATAAGTTAGCAATCTATCTTCATACCTCTCCCGTTAGCTACATAGTAACCTCTTCCCTGTCTTGTCTTTCAAGAGAAGTGAAGTGGGCGAACGATAAGAAGAGTGACTTTCTCTCTTTGCTCTCCGTAATAGAATATGATTGATTAAGGAAACCCCTGCTTCTTAGAGGAAGGTATAATCCCAGGTAAGAGATATGAGGCTCTCGACCGATAGGGAGAGGAGGAAGGATTTGCTTTTGAATCTAGTTTAGTTGCAAGCGTAAGCGAAACTCAGAACTCCATTTCTAGGAAATAAAATAAGGCATTTCAACTGTTCCCCGGTCACCTATGCAATTTCCTCATCTGTGACTCTCCTACGGGAAAGATTAAGAAAAGCATATGGAGGAGAGTTCGATGTAACTTGTAGATTTCTTTCTACCTTTTCTTCTTTAGCTGAGTTCTCTGTAAGCGAATGAGCTGCTCAAAACCCTTTCATTTCGTTGTTAAGGCCTCTTTCTTAAGGGGGAATACCCAAGGGAATGTTGGCAAATGATATTTTCTTTAGTAACAGATGCCTTCTCCGACATGTCTCGTATGTCAAGCTCTTTTCTAGACCTCATGTGGGAGAGGTACGATGTTACTGCTTGACCTATAACAAGCTCTCGAGTGGGAACAGGATCTCTTACTGCTGATAGGTATGTAATCGAAGAATCTGGATCTGCGAGATATGGATATGAAAGAGGATATGCTCGAACCGGACCGCATCTCTAGTTGCACATAGATAATCTGCTGGTGGACCCCCTTTCCTTTCTTTGATTCAAAACTCGGTCGAATACGTCGTTCACCTTTGTGGTGGATCGACGAGAGTGCGCCTAGCCAGGAGTGTGATTGGTGTCACCTTCCGTGCGCTAGCTGTGCCTTTGCCGGATGTTTATTCGCCCACTCCTTCACAGAGCGATGACTAAGAGTCGGGAATTCTCATTTAGTAGAGCCTGAAAGCCGCGCTTGGCTTGATTTGGGATCGGGTCATAACTAGGAAAATAGTGAAGGGTATTTATATGCCTATATTATATGGTAAAACAATGAATAGCACAATTAAGGATCTTATAGAGAATCTTAGTCAGGACGTCTTGCCAAAGGAATGTTCAAAACTGGCGGCTCTATGCTACCAATTTTAGAAACTAAGATATAGTAATATGGAAACATTGATCCAGCTGATCAGCCTGGTAGGTCGGATCTGCTCTTCCCTAGAGCGACCTGTCTTGTACAGCGCAGAATATTATAGCACCTCTCAGGATTATAAAAAGATGGAAAAAAACTCTGTTAGAGTTTTCGACAAAAACTTGAGAAAAGCCTCATAATGTCACCCTTACGGTTCCCTCTAATATACGGGATAAGAGAAAAAGTCGGGCCTCCACATTCGTGAACTTCATTCATCAAAAAGATGCTCAAATAGCTATGTCTATAGCGTTCAACGCGCACGAATATCCTTTTCCTCTGTATACAGTGCACGACAACTTCATAACTAATACAAAGAATTGTGAAGCTCTGCCTGTCTATTATCTAAATGTAATTAAGGGTAAGGGGACCCCACTTCAAATCATTAACCGCTTTATTTATACAAATATTATCAAACCTGTTTTCAATACTGGCCACAGTCAAAGATATTACTCAATGGAACATTTTGATGATAAGATCATATCACTCAATATTCTAGATGAGTTCTTAAAAATTGGAGGCACTCCTCAATCCGAGGCCGGGAATGTAGCAGGTTGGAAGAAAATAATCGAGCAGTTCAAACAAAGATATGTACTATATACTATGGAAGTCTGCGGACCTCCCGATGATGATGATGATGAGGTAAAGGACACGAGATTTGATAATCATTTGAAAAAGTGGGTCAAGTTCAGGAATCAACTCCAAGGGAGATCTTGTATACACCATTAAATCATGATGATGAAAAGCCCTGGCGATTGGGGAAGGCATAATGTTCCGTACACGACAGACTGTCGTACTCTATCAACTGAAAAACATTATTTCACCGTATTCAGTCCTTATCTAGTAAGAAATTGATATTCCCCCACCCTAGTTTACTAATTCCGTTTTTGGAGTTTACAGAACCTGTATCGGTCCACGAGACAGACCTCCTCAGCCTAAGTGTGATGGATCTTTTAGTACAGGATGTTTATCCTGTCATAGGAGGTTACGCGAAAGCAAATATCATATTCTATTTGAAAATCGGAGAAAATGATGTAATCGCAAAACCACTAAATAAACAATCTATTCCCTTAACGTTGGATGATGGTACACCAATTTCTAAGTCTGATATATATGCTCATGTGTAGAATAGTATATTAAAATGAATAGAGCTTTATGATGGACATTCGGTTGTTAGAATAGCTATTTGAGCTCATTTTCAAAATGCTATCAAAGAACCACTTACTCATTTGAAAGAGGAGTTGCTAGAGGAGGTTCTCTCTGAATGCTTTAAGCCAGCTTCTGGCGAATTCGATATTACCGATTTACCTGTGAAAAGTATTCGTTCTACTTCTCGAGAGTATTCTAAGTATATAACTGTTCCTAGGAAATCGGGGAATAAAGGCCTGAAGCCGTTCTTGGTGGCCGATATTGAGACCATAATGATCGAGAATCTTCATGTACCCTATGCGGTAGGTGTCATGGTGGTGAATCCGGGGATTCAAGTTAGGGTTGATAGGATCGATACTTACTTCAGCGAAGATTACTCTTCAAGAGTATTCCCTACCTTTGAAGAAAGGAGCACCCGAATGCTCTAATCTTTTCTCTTGAGGGTTGCGTCTATTACTCGACAAAATAGCTCGGCTAAAACTATCTACTTTCATAACTTAGGTCGATTCGATGGTATTTTCCTACTGAAGCACCTAGCATTATATCATCCTAATTACACGGTAAAGCCCCTTATGAGAGACCATATACTCTACGAGATTGCTGTCTATTCAAAGAATAGGCATTTATTTACATTCAGAGACTCCTTACGTCTACTCCCCGGCAAACTAGATGACCTTGCTAAGAATCTATGCCCAGAGTTAGGTTCTAAAGGTTCTATTTCCTATGAGGATGTCAGACTTGAAACTCTTAGTACTCTTAAAGAGAGTTTGTTAGACTATATGAAGCAGGATATTCTTCTGCTTGGGGGTATTATGCAGACCTTCCAGGACATCTATTATAAGGCTTACCAGGCCGACATTGTCAATAAGCTAACAACAGCCTCACTGGCTCTCAGTCTCTTTAGTGAGAAATATTACGATGAAAAGAAGCACAGTATCCACATCCCTAATCAGAATGAGGATGGATACTTTTATTCGGCGTGGATATTACGGTGGGCATACCGACACATACACCCCATACGGTCAAAATCTATACTACTATGATGTGAACTCTCTCTATCCGTTTGTTATGAAGGAATTCCCAATGCCTGGGGGTATACCGGTCTGGCATTCTGATTTAGAATCCATTCCATTAGATAGCATGTTTGGGTTCATTGAAGCTTATGTTGAATGCCCCCAGAGTATAAAGAAACCTTTTCTACCCTATCGGAATAAGGATGGCACTCTTCTCTTTCCAACTGGTACCTTTGTTGGGGTTTACTATAGTGAGGAGCTCAAGTATGCAAAAGAAATAGGCTACACTATAATACCTATTTGTGGATACCTCTTTGAGGAGATGGAAAGTCCATTCAAGGGCTACGTGAACTCTCTCTTTGAAAGCAGATCCATGCTAAAAAGATGGGAAATAATGCCCTTTCTTTTGTATATAAATTACTAATGAACTCATTCTATGGTAGATTTGGCATCAATCCTCAAAGCACAAAAACCGAGATATGCAAGAAATCTAGACGTGACCTTTTATTTAGACGCGAAGAGTTTATAGACGAAGTCTTTCTTAGAGAGGATCTATACATGGTATCTTATCTTACCAATTCGGGTAAGGGGCCTTCTTATTGGGATCCCCAAAAGAACTCCGCGGTCCAACTATCCGCTGCGATCACAGCCAGCGCTAGGATCTATATGTACAAGTATATATCAAGAGAAGATTGCTTCTATACAGACACCGACTCTATTGTCCTGGGTAAACCTCTTCCGGAGGAAGATATTTCCTCTTCTGTATTAGGTCAATTCAAATTAGAAGATAGGATCTTGGAGGGATACTTTTTAGCACCTCAATGCTATTGCTTTACCACAGAAGAATCTGAAGGTATTAAGAAGGTCTTCAAGTTCAAGGGAGCGGGTAGAAGTGTTATAACTCCTGAATGGTTTGAAGAGCAGTACGCCAACCCCTCTAAAACTATAAGTGAGAAGGTCACTTTTCATTTTCGACCCGATTGGAAAGAACTTGAGGTTCAAATGAAAGATAGTACTACAACTCTTAGAACTATCGGTAACATCAAGAGGAAGTCCTTATTGGATGAATCTGGGAAATGTGTAGGTACAGATCCACTTGATATCAATGACTTGTCATGTCTAAATAACATTAGTACAAAAGTCTGAAATAATTTTAAAAAGAAATATGCGATTTTAGAAAAAGGAGAATCATGCTCTTTCTCTGAAATTAGTTAAGCTGGAACAGGAAAGAGGTAGAATAGCCCAGCAGGGAGTAGAATCACGAAAGAAGACCCTTACATTAGAAGATCAGAATACATTAGAGCAAAAGAATGCTAAAAGGGGTGAAGAGGAAAGGAACGAAGAGAATGTCAATGAGGAAAGAGGTGAAGAGAATATCAATACGGTGAAAGATCGAAGAAGGACTATCTCTAAAAAAGATGGGGATCCAGAGACGAAGCCACCCGATAATGGATGTGGATAAAAGACATTAGATAAAGGAAAGATGTCAACAGTTTTCAAAGACAAGAAAAAAGCTATGCGATAGAAAACCGCGGATCTCAATAGAATGGACCGACTCTCTAGTAAGGACCCGTCCCACACAGTGTACTACTATCGGCCCCCTTCATGAATATCAGATTCATCACTGTTAGTCAATCGAGGAATCTCGACTGTCAAGGAGAAGAGCCTTGCTCGTTAGCGTCATTGCGTGCAACTCATAATATAACAGAACTTTTCAAACAATAGGTTATGAAATAGCTTAGTTAGCTATACTAAGGTCCGTAGTAACTCTACCTATAGGTAGAGGAAGGACTCCCATCCTAAGGATCTATAGGCAAGTATTGAATCATATCCAATAATCTAACTAGAACTCCGGATCGAAGTGGGTAAATAAGAGAAGAGGAAGACGGCATCTCGGCTCCTCGTAGCGCCCGGGATCACTTTCTCCTAGCTAGTGCTACTGCTCTGTTCTCCGCTGCTGTTAGCTTTTCAGTTGAGTTAGAGAGTTGTCTATGAAGGGTTTGAACAGTTCACAATAGCAGATGGAGTCTAAATAGTGGATAAGGGATGCCTTTAGTCAGTTCCTTTTTCTTTGTCAGTACCAGGAAGGTACGGCATTGAGCTTGCGGATCGAGTTAGGTAAATATATAAAGGTTGTTTCAGTGATCCGATTCCTGGAAAAGGGCTTTCCATCTTCTCAGCCTGAATCGGACAAAAGCAACTCTAACTCGAAGGATGGGATCAACTCTCACGATCAGGAATACCCAAATCCAGATCATGCATAACATCTTGTTCGAATCCCGCTCGTGGGATGGCCTTGGTCATATAGATGAAGGGCGTCTCGGGACCAAATATACAAACTGTTTGGAAGATGTTCAAGGTAAACTTTCCTCCTTAGATGAAAAAGGTAGAATGAAGGATCTTTTTTTCCGCCCGGGATGAACTCAAGGAAAGAAGTACTCCATCCTACGGAGCCAATAGAAGGGGAAGCGGTTAGAGCCTGAGCCCAGTAGGCAGATAACGAAGCAGGGACCTATCTACCTATTGGTACCCAATAACTAACTGTGCCTCAAGAAAAGGTCTCGAACTGTAGAAAGGCTTCCGGCATTCCCCGCCCCCAAGGGACTACTCTTAGATTGCTTCGGAAGAATTGGCTGTTGTTGAAAAAGAAGTAGCATCTCTTAGCGGCTTAGCTGCTTTTCTTCATTCTTATCCCCAGGGCCACTCAAAGGGATCTAACTCCCATGAGGCTACATCTTTATCTTTATCAAGCTTTCCGTCATGTCACTCAGTTCCCTC
>NW_028196843.1:50000-54973 GCF_037176805.1 Vigna unguiculata
TTCCCAATAAGTCGACGGCGTTACACCATTGGGATACTTCGAATAAACTAGAGTACATATAGGATACACCGGTGCTAAAACCTTTTCTAAAGATATCTTCCAAACTCTTGGGGTCGTTGCTCCGGATTTTGTTCCCCCGGTTTGAAACCAGTTGGTTGCGTAGTTTTAGAATTCTGCTGATCCCAAGTACTCCATCTCCATCATTGCATATGGGAATATAAAAAGTAAAGAGGAAAAGGCATGACCAGAAGAATTGTGTGAAATAAGTGAATTTATCCAGTTGAGGCATGATTGATTGAGAAAGAATGATTCCTCCGGACAGAAAGAGAGTCCCTTCATGTAGGAGTAGTGAGTGATATGTGGTTGGTTGTTGACCAAAAAAGACATGGGAAAAGGAAAGCACTCACTGAGTTACTTACGAATCAGAAAGATTGAGGCTGACTACGGCCTCAGATGATTAGGCGGGGCAGGAAACCTCTCCTAAACCATTGACGTCTAAAAGACAAGTCGTTTTAAAAAAGAGGATTGCCGTGCTTTTAGGACTCAAAGTAACGATCCTTCTCCCTCCTGTTGGGGAATTCTTATGAAGACAATCGCTCTTGCCTTCCCCGGTCCAACAGCGATAGTTATCTGTGTGTTTTTTTTTGTGCTGTAATAAGAAAGATGTTGCTATTCTACGATGTGGCGTTCCAGAAAGACTCACTTAACACTTTATCATTCACACCGACCAGCTAGTGCGCTGTCACTTGGTATCGGATCTTTTCTAAATGAATCATTTGCCCCTACTACTTCTATCTACCTACGTCTTCATTTAAAAAAGCTATTTCCCACGGTCAAGCCTAGTAGAGCTCCCTAGTCCGACAAGACTAGCAAACATGCTACCAGGCCTAGTTACCATAAGAAAGGAAGGGAAAGCGAACCACAGATACCATTTCACAAGAGCTGAAAGAAGAGTGAATTGAATTACCCCGGGGTGACTGAACTGCAGGGATTTCTATTGAAGAGCCGGGTGAGCTACCTTAACGGCACCCTGGTATTCCTTATTCTTTTATTGATAGCACCGGTGATCCCTAATGGGCTCGCTTCACCGATCTCTATATAGAAGATCGCCTCTGGATCCCATCCCATTAGACTGATTTAGTGTGGTTAAGCTGTGTCTTTGAAAAGTAACTGAGTTTCTTTCTCTCCTGTTTAGAAAGATAGCTGCCATCAAGACGAAGACAGAAGCAATAGCCTTCAGGTCGGTGGGACAGGAGGAAGTCTTACTGTTCTCCTAACCGGTGCTAGTGAAAGCAAAATGACATAGTTAAAGAAAAAGAAGAGAATGTCCTGAGAGAAGAAAGGAAGTCAGGGAATGAGCTGGTGCTATAGCCAGAATCGCTTGTTACAGAATAGGTTGCATCTAGTATACTACCAGTGGAGTCATAAGTTGTAGATCTTCAATGGCTGAATCCGTTGTTCAAATAGCAGCTGCTTGGGCTTACCTTATTACCTTCTCTTTAGCTTGAGAGATGGGAATTGAATTAGACAAAAAAGAATAGGCCGCTAATTAGTTATGCCCTGGGGAATGCCCCAAAGCCCCTATGACTACTCCTTTCGAACTTCTAGCAATAGCAAACTCGCCCCACTGGTCCAATTCTTGTGTTTAATGTGAAGCTTGGCTTAGGCAAAGCAAAGGGGAAACCAATCCAAGAAGAACAATCCGGATGAGTGGCGATTTGCGACCTTCTGCCTCCACTGCTTCCACTTCAACTTCTCCTACACTGATTAGTCTAGTTTTGTTTGCCCCCGGAGAGTATCACCGTGAATTATTAGTCATATATATCAGCCAGAGAAGCCTGTGACTCATACACTATCAACCATAGTGTATACCAGAAAGAAACTTCGTCTAACACCAGATCTTGTTGAAGCTCAGCCAGGACCTGAAAGAGATCAGTAAACCCAACGCTTCTCCCTCTCCAGACTCAAGCCATGATCCAGTTCCAGACAACATGCCTGAGGTAGGCCATTATTCCTATCGTCCTGTTCAAGGCTTTGCTCAAGAAGAAATATTGGATAGATTTGGAGGAAACCTTAACTTCAGTTTGTGAAGATTAGGACTTTACTGGCTATTGCTGCATCAAAGAAGTGGTCCCTATACCAGCTAGATGTTCAAAATGCCTTCCTACACGGAGAAAACATTGCATTAGTAGGATCCACCCCATGTGATCCGTCATTCAGTGCAATAAGAGGGCCCATAGCAATGAATGTTTCAATAAGATTCACTTCGTTCTGTACGGGATAAGGAGCGAAAAGCGCAGCATGGCAATCGGAGACAAGTCAAGTTCAGTAAGAAATTGGATAGATTCGTGAGTAGTCTAATCATAAAAGCCCACGGAGCGGTACGAGACAGGCAATGGATATTGTTCGGGGTAGGACTCTTCGAGGGGCAAGGCAAGGGAAGGCTAGAGCTGACAAGCGAATACCTGCTTCCTCAAACGAAGGCGGAGGAGGGCTACGTTTTAGTAGCGAATACGGTCCAACGAGGTAGAATACTTTCCCTAGGGGAGCTCTATACTTTTTTTAGTGATTCTCCCCTTCCCCATAGTAAGCCAGCCAATCCCCCTGTCGCCTCCACCCATGATTCATGGAACCATTCCTTCGCGTGCCGTAGCTTAGGATTCGTGCTATTGCTATTGTTTAGGGGCGGATCAGAAGAAAGATAGGGGCATCGGCCTCAGCTAAAGCGGAAGAAGCCCGGATAAAAATAGAGATGGATAAGCTAACGACTGATTAGGAGAGCGAGACCCACTTCTCATTCTTTGCAGCAGCTTATTTGAATACCGGTGTAAAGGCAGCTCCCGAAATAGGATTTGATCCCTCTCAAGGTTATGAGCCAGCTAGCTTGACCTTCTTTGTAACGAATTCTTTTCTTTACATAAGAATCCCTTTGGACTAAGGCGAAGGCCTGAAAAAGGAGTCTAAACTCTAACTATTGGCACTGGTCTAGCCGGGGGAACTACTCACAGAGACTTTCGTACGAGCCCAGGAAAAGCCTCATTCTTAATAAACGATGGTCCTCGCGTAGAAATGGTTAACCACTAGTTCCAAGAGCCATCTACGAGCCAGATAAGGCGAAAGAACTACGAAGGACCAGTCTTGGTCAGACTTGAGTCATTTCGAGAAGGAGCCAACTTGAAGAGGCGAAGGTGGACAAAGCGAGCGAATCAGTACAGAATTTGGGTGGACTCGTTGGCTCCCCAACCAAAGAGGTGGGCATTGGCATCGATCCGGCATCGTAAAAAAGGAAGCATTATCCGGGTCGCGGCGAGAGTCCCTGCCTACGATACGAAGATTTTCAAAGAAAAGAGTATGGTATTGAGTGAGACCACAATAGTCCAGCAAGCAAGAATTGGATTTATCCAAGAGGTATTATTATAAAGTGAAAAAGAGCTAGCTGCAAGCTTTGGACGGAGTGGGACCTGCTTCTTAGGAGTGAAAGGCTGGAAAGCAGTTCTTTTCCTAGTTGACTCATGAGTTAGTGTGCAAGACCGGCTCTCCTCTTTATGAAATGTTCTAACAGTGGGATTTGAGCTTTTCTGGATTTCCCACCAATTCCTTTGATCCCTAGTCTTAGAGCTAAAGGAAGTCCTCTAATCGAATCCCCGAGAAGGCGGAGTTCTCTTTCTGGTGCTATCAATAAGAAGGAACTATATTAGGAATAATTAAAGTTAAGACGTTCAGCTACCATAGAATCAACAGACTCCTTCTTTCTCTCCTGCATGAGATCTTGACTATTGGGGATATTTTTTAGAAAAGAAGACAGAAGGTAGTTGACTTGCTTACTTGTTAGAGTAAGGAAGAAAGAAGGCTTACAGGCAGGGAGTTAGAAGAGGGGTTTTTCCTTATTAGCTAGCTTCGCCGGACTGAAGGTTATAAAGTAAGGGTTATGACTACCTTTAACTCGCTCACTCGGGCGCAATACCCATCCTTCTTGAGCTTCCCATTAACCCATTTAATGCGGATGAAAGGATGAGCTAGCCCTCCTTAAGACATATAGGTTTCAAAACCAGTTGCGGAAGATCAGCTATTCTATTCCTATCTTTGGATGCTTAGCTGATCTTTACTCCTCTGGGCGCTCTAAAGCTAAAGCTCCTCTTCTTGTCTTGAAGGGAACGCACTCGGACGAAGGCATTCCAGTTCAAAAACGAATAACTCATATTCGGCTAAACCTCGTGTTCCAACCAAGTCTTACAACAATCGTATCATCCTGATCACTGATCAACGGGATCGGATCCTGGGTACAGAAAAGACCCCTGAATCGCTTAGCTAAAGGCATCTTCCCACCTTTTATCCTCTCTGTAGCTACGCAGAGAGTCTTCTTCTATATGGCTAGCTCCAATTCCGTCTATTTGGAAATGGGCAAGATAAGCCCTTACTCGTGCTGCAATCAGGCTTGGCACCTTCCCTTATTCTCCTTCCTTTCCTTTTGGTAGTGCTAAGTCATCGAAAATCTCCTTAGGCTATTAAGGATCGCCTTTCACCTGTGTGATGCAATTCTTTAGCGGGGAAGTTTTCGTTAGCTGGTATAAGCCACCCCTTCTGTATAACTTGCGCCGGGAAGGAATAGAAAGCGGGGAGAAGGTCTCAGTGTAGTCGATGTCCTCTTTCAGAGTGAACCCCTTGGCGACAAGCCTGGCCTTCTATCTCTCAATCTTGCCTTTTGTTTGATTCCCTATTGGTCTTATCCATTTACACCCTACGGGCTTGGCTCATTTTCTCTGGGTTTCAGAGTGAGTGGGTTAAGGAGCCTTTTTCCGCCTTTCGTCTTTCCAGTCAAGCAGTGGTTCCTGCTCTTGCCTCTCATGAATCTACTCGACCATTCCGGAATGAGTGAGCTTTTGTATCCGTATTGAAGAATCCGGTTATCGACTCGGCAGCTATTGAATCTAAGCCAATTGAATCAGCAACCGCTGGTACAGTAAGCGGTGTTT
>NW_028196844.1:10000-15000 GCF_037176805.1 Vigna unguiculata
TCACGGTCGATATCGTCACTATCGTCACTATCATCAATATCGTCACTATCATCAATATCGTCACTATCATCAATATAGTCACTATTATCAATAAGAAAACCCTTAGGCTTGTTATCCAGGAACTTGTTCAGAAATACTGTAATGAAAGGAACATAGGAGTTTGTCGCTAGGTATTTGACCAAATAGGATCGTCCAGTTCCTATAGAACCTATCACTAAAATACCCCTACTAGGGGGAGGTAGGGCTAAGCGGAGCGAAAAGGGTTTTCCATGAGATGGGAAATGCAAACTATTAGCCCCCCACAAGGTGTGTGAATAAGTAATTGTCTGATAATTAGCAAGGAATATACGTCTTTCTACTAAACAGGATGTATTGAATTCATAAATCATTAGATACTTTTTTTGAATGTCAACTAAGTATCGTAAGTAAATTGCTCCCGGTTGTTCACTTATTTGATAACCAGAGTTATTCTTTGATAAAAGATCACTATGAGTAAGACTCAATAGAATTTGATCAATCCTTTTTTCTGTTGTTAAGGTAGAAAACTGAACCAAGAATTCTTTTTCTTTATCATCAATCGAATCAGTGTTCGAGACCCAGGATTCTATTTGATCATCAATCCAATCACCATTCACGTTTTTTATTTTTCTTATCAAGGAATAGATTGCTTTACTTGGATGACTTAGATGTCTCGTATTTCTCGAAAAAGCGATTCGATTGATGGGATTTGGTATAATACTTATGAGATCGATGAGATTCCAATATTTATTCTTAGAACGTATGGATTTGACCCCATAAGCGGGACCACCACCCCATAGCATGTTGCTACCAAAAGCAAAACTCCGTATTTCTTCTAGAGAATCTCCTAATTGTTCCAGAGCAACTAGAAAGATATTCTTTAACCAGAAAGAATTCAGTTCAGATGTAGGATACCTATCCAGAAGTTTTCGCAACTCAATCATGTATGATGGAATCATCAAAGATTTTACCTTTTCGAACTCTGTCTGTAACTCACTATAGACTCGAGAAACAAAGAGAAGATGTGTACGAACGAGATATCCAGCAACAAGGAGAAGGAAAAGGATTGAATAGAAGAACTCCTGAACATTTAGCGATCTCAGATGTGTCGATATCAATAGTAACTCATTATTTCGATGAGTCATTTCTTCGGACAGAAGAAGATTATGGAAACAATTACCCGGAATCTCACTTATCAGATTCCATTGTGGAAGACACAATGGAATCTGACGAATTCGCCATAATATATCTGACCCATGCATAATATCATGAAAAATGGATACAAATTTTTGGCTGCTACTTAGTATCGGCAATAGGTCTGAAAAAGTATCTAAAAATATGAAATTTAGATATTTGTACCCCGTCGAGGTAAGGAACCATGGTATATATGTTTGGAATAGATTCCATTTTGAGAGAGTTGAAAAAACACTATCTTGTTGAAAGGTTCTATACATCTGACCTTTCTCAAGGCATTTTTGTAGACAAGAACTCCGTTTTTTCCTTTTTTCGGATGGTAAATATTTCTCAGAACATGGAGTGTGAATCCAACCCATGTTTGAATTGAAATTGAGATACTGATACAAGTTCTTCCCTTCTGAATCAGGTATATTCATATCTGAAAGAGGTTGACAATAAGTTTTTTCAAAATGGACTATTTGTCCCTCTGTTAGAGGTGTTCCAGAAATGTCTGCGATCGAGTAAATAGCTCCACGAACGAATGGATCGTATCGAATTGGAAAATGGAAAGATTTGTAGAAGTTATACCCTTCGTCGCCACTTTGCGGAAAATCGTTAGGTATCAATATGTTAGATACCTGTAACTCGATTGGTGAAATAGTATCTCTCTTCAAAAAAGCATGTTTTTTTTGACCATCGCAAAAAGAAAAGATTTTGTTGCGAATGAACAAGATTTTGAGGAATTGTCCATACGTAAAATCATAATTATTGATACGGGCCTTTTCCACATAAAAAGGGAATCTTTTGTTACAATAGAAGCAGAAGTGATATTGATTATTCAAGAATCGAAGTCGATTTGCTTTATAAAAATAGTATATCAATGAACTTCTATGAAATGGTTTCACGGGATTCAGCCAATTGTCTGGATCGTGGGATATCATTGAGAAATAGGAATCTGTGTTATCAAAAGATTTCCTGCGATTCTTTCTAGTATGGAATGAGTCAATCATCCACTTTGGTATCTTATTGAACAAAAATGGTGATATTGTTCCTCCATTGATCAAGAATTTCGATTTTTGGGAAGTATCTTGGTCATCCAATAATAAGGGTTTCCTTTTTTTCAAATGAAAGATTTGAAGACCTATTGATTCTAATAACTGATTACAGAGTGGATCATTCGGACCTTTCAATTCATAGATGTGGATCTCGGACCTATGAATGGGGATACCCCCAAAACTCACAAATAAAAAAGAAGGAAGTGAGTTAGACAAAAAGAGAAGAAACTTGGGCAAAAAAAGAAGTAACTTGGACAAAAATAAACAAAGTGACTTAGACAAATCTTTTTTGTCGATAACCTCAGACCAATCAATCGAATATTGATTAATATGTAATCGATCGAACACTACTTGAAAACGGCTATTCTGCTCAGAAATGAAATAGTCCAAATGTTCCTGGAAATTCTTGCTCCCATTGGACCATTTGTATCTATATACATTAGGATCCCAATTCATAGATCTCTCCGTTCGAGAAATCAAAATAAGAGGATCGAACCACTTCTTCTGACTCTTTTTCAAATTTGATAAATGTTGGTTGATCGTGTATTTCATTCTAGTTCGATGATTCAGAGTATCATTTCCTATTTGATACCTTTGAATTCCATATTCGAAGTTGCAATTGAATCGATTCAATACATTTCTTATGTAACCATGGGTGCTATATTGGATTTGAATCAGATTTCGGATCAATCTATATTGATTGACTGCCTCCATTATGTTGTTGCTAGCAAATACAACTATTTTAGGTTTTGGATCTTCCACATTATTTCCGCAAGAGGTCTGGACCCATTTTTTTATGATCCTTCGATAAAAAGATTCATTCTCTTCATAAAAAAGAGGAGGTAGAACCAATAAAGAGTGCTTTTTCGATTCATCCCTGGAGTTCAATAACTCATTCAAGAAATGTTTTTGATCCAATCCGGAGGAATCCATAGAAAAATCAAATTCCTTATGATACACCAGATCCGGCTCGGTTATTGATAGAGTGAATAGATCTGCCATTTCTTGAAATATATCTTCTGATTCAAAATCGTGGTGTAACGTGTATCTCCCCCTGTTCCGGTCATGGAATAGATGAAATAAACCCCAAAATGGATTTTTGTTCAAGAATGAAATCTTATTGGAACTGTCCAGTTCACCCTTTGGAACCATATCACATCCTCGATAGGATGAAATAGGATGAATTGAGACGGTATTTTGTAAGTACATAATTATCTTGAATAAATTCACTATTTCTTTCTTTTCCGATCGCCTGGAAAAAGCAAGATGTTTCTTTTGTTCTTTTTTCAACAATTTCTGATCTCTAGTAGACCTATCAGTAGGATTCGAACCCAGATGAAGTTCTGACCATCTGTCAGAGAAAAAAGAACGAGTGGCTCTTGCAGGATTCCCAAAAAATTCTTCGATTTCTTCCGGAAGCAGATGATTATTCATCTGCTTCTCACGTTCCATGAATAGTCGGCACATTGAGGAATATCCAGAAAGGATTTTAAGGAATCGCTCTGATTCTATCTCTGTTCGTTCCGTTTGAAGAAAGGAAGGATCCCAACAAAGAATCGATCTTTCTTTTAGTTGTTGAATCTCTCTTTGATTGATCAATGTGTGATATTTCGAATCCTCATTCCTAATGGAATCGAAAGAATCCTTGGATTGATCAGAAGATCCTTTCAATTGGCTAGAATCCGTTACTTGAATGAAACTAGATCTCGTGGAATCATATTGAAGATTTGATGATACATTCCGTACCTTGCTAAAAAACCGATCCTTGTTTCCCAACCACACATTGTCTAACCAAATCCAATTCTCTCGTGACATGTTCCTCAAAAAATCCGATTCGTGCGGACTCTTCCCCCAACTAACGAAGAGATCTTGACGGAATTGCCACATATGAAATTGAGCACAATTTTGCAAAGAAATAGCCCGCTTGTTTCTCAAGAAGAGATGCGAAACATGCTCAATATCATTTGATTGAATAATTGACCCAGTCCCTTGTTGTTTGAAGAAACCCTCCACTTCCTTTGGTATTTTTTCACGAAAAGCAAACATGAGATAATAAATCCAGTCTTTCACTAAGATTTCGAATAGCTGTCCCGAATTCAAGTTGATTATGTTTCGCCTCTTTCTCGGGGAAAGACGATCAAAAAATTCCCAATCATGGTCCTTACGGATCGGATCATCCATATAATATACAAAAAGGAACTCCAGATATTTGATATCTTTCTCTTTGAATGAGATCTCAATTCCAGCGATGGTTTCATTAGATATCTTACAACTAGAATCGCTCTTTTTTCCTATCCAGTTCCTCCACCACCGCGAATCCCAGTTAAATTCAGGCATGATATACTTTTTAGTTATTGGGAGAACCCGAGTACTCTCTTTCGGATCCAGGAAAGAACTCTCAGAGATCTTTTTTCCTTTTGGAAGATACAGGAGCGGAACAATCAACCTATTGATATTGGAAGACTCAGATGATTCTTCCAATGTATCATTTTTGGGTCCAATGGAATTCATAGGTATAGGAAGAAGCCTTGTCAAATAGGGATTTTTTCTTTCGACCATTTTTCGATTGTTAATACGATATATAAGGACCGCTACTACAAAGAGTACTACATACTTGATCGTGAAATATCGATTGCTTGTTGAACCCTGTGAATTGCGTGAAAGTAGGATACTCCAAATTCGGGAGTCCAAGAGTTTTATAAAACTCTCTTGATGGAAAAAAATATGAATGAAAAATCCCGCTGAATTGAA
>NW_028196844.1:17500-57500 GCF_037176805.1 Vigna unguiculata
AAATAGAAATTGTTTCTTCGTCTTTACAAGAAAAAGGAGTAATTAACTGTGACGCGTTCACTAAAAAAAAATCCTTTTGTAGCGAATCATTTATTAAGAAAAATAAAGAAGCTTAACACAAAAGCGGAAAAAGATATAATATTAACTTGGTCCAGAGCATCTACCATTATACCTACAATGATTGGCCATACCATTGCTATCCATAATGGAAAAGAACATTTACCTATTTATATAACAGATCGTATGGTAGGCCATAAATTAGGAGAATTTTCACCTACTCTAAACTTCCGAGGACATGCGAAAAATGATAATAGATCTCGTCGTTAACGTTAATTTGAACATCCATTTTTAAATAGTAATGCATAAAGAAATATTACAAAATTGAATTCTTAGTAAAATGAAGTTCAACTCATTTCTTTTAGAATTCATTAAATGAATTCAATAATTCATAATAATAATAAAATTCTTTTTTAATGAAGAATTCAATCAATTCAATATTTTATTGATTTGTCAAAATAGACTCTTATGATAAAGAAGAACCTCTATACAGAAGCCTTGTCTTTTGGTCAAATCAAAAAAAAAGGTTCATGTCTATTTTATTTACAACACACAGTACAAATAGTAATTGATGTGATTTGTACATAAATAAAACATTATGATACTTGAATTTCTATTTGAATTTTCTATTTGCTTTAGTTGAATATCTTCTTTTATTCGATTTTTTGAATTGTTTATTTTACAATAGTCGATGATAGTCACAATAGAAATTTCAACGAACTTAGTCAATGAGCTATAATGAGTTATAAAGATCTATCTATAGATAAAAAATACACAAATAAGAAATATCATTTTATGTAAGGAGTATGTTGATTATATAAAAAGTAAGAGGCAACAATTTTTTTCGTTTACCATGGGGAAGGACACTATCGCCAACATAATAACCTATATACGAAATGCTGACATGAATAAAAAAGGAATGGTTCAATTACCTTTTACTAACATTACAGAAAAAACTGTAAAAATACTTTTACGAGAGGGTTTTGTTGAAAACATCAGAAAACATAGAGAAAACGACAAATATTTTTTAGTTTTAACTCTACGGTATCGAAGAAATAGAAAAGAATCATATAAAAGTTTTTTCAATTTAAAACGAATAAGTACACCTGGTCTACGAATATATTACAATTATCAACAAATCCCTCGAATTTTAGGAGGCATGGGGATTGTCATTCTTTCAACTTCTAGAGGTATAATGACAGATCGAGAGGCTCGATTAGAAAAAATCGGCGGCGAAGTTTTATGTTATATATGGTAATCTTTCTAATATCCGAATTCGATGAGAAACTTGTATCCATTTCATTTATGTAAAAAAAAAAAAGAGAGATAAAACGCAAGTTTCTAATAGAACTTCATCCCTCATAGATAGAAATATATCTATTTTTTTTAGATAGATATATTTATTGATGAATGTAAGAAGGGATTTCACTGGAATTGTAAAAAAAAGGGAAATTCACGAAGATTTAATTACTAAATGAATAACTTATCCATAAATTATTTGCCCGGGGTTTAAGGTTTATATACAATTAATGCAAATTGGATTTTTATTTCTATTCTAGAATATGTTTCCAATACTTTTTCTGGACATACGATAAGAAAATAAAAAAGAGAAGTCACTCAATTGAATTAGGATGTTTTTTAATCTCAACTTTATTTTCTATTTTATTGAGAAAGCCACTAATAGACGTTCAAATAGACGTTCAAAATGTAAGGAACCTTTATTTTCTTCCACAATTTTGGATTAACTAATTAAGGAATGTAAAATATGAAAATAAACGCCTCGGTTCGTAAAATTTGTGAAAAATGTCGATTGATTCGAAGACGAGGACGAATTATAGTAATTTGTTTCAATCCAAAACATAAACAAAGACAAGGATAATATTTGAACAAACAGAAGCTTTCTAAAAAAATAGACTAGATAAAAAAAGAGAGAAAATTATAAAATTATCTAGAATATATATTATTCTATGAAAATGAAAAATCCATTTTTTAAATATTATTGATATTTCAACTTTTAACTTTGATTTCAAAAATTGTATTTGATATTAATCAAAAGCAAATAAAAAGAATATAGAAAAAATCGAATATCAAATTCGAAAAGAATTGGAAAAGGATCCGTTTTTGACATGAAATGGATATCTCCATACCCTAGATCTATCTTATTTTTTTTTTTTTAATGAAATATTGTATTGAAATAATCGAATATGGCAAAATCTATACCTAAAAAAGGTTCACGTAAAAATGTACGTATTGGTTCGCGTAATTATACTCGTAAAATACCAAAGGGAATTATTCATGTTCAAGCTAGTTTCAACAATACTATTGTGACTATTACAGATGTACGAGGTCGGGTGATTTCTTGGTCCTCCGCGGGTACTTGTGGATTCAAGGGTACACGAAGGGGAACACCTTTTGCCGCTCAAACTGCAGCAGGAAATGCTATTCGAACAGTATCGGATCAAGGCATGCAACGAGCAGAAATCATGATAAAAGGGCCTGGCCTCGGAAGAGATGCAGCATTAAGAGCTATTCGTAGAAGTGGTATACTATTAAATTTTATACGAGATGTAACTCCTATGCCACATAATGGATGTAGGTCTCCTAAAAAAAGACGTGTATAAAACTAAAAATAAACATTAAAAATAGTTCAAGAGAAAAAAACAAGTCAAGAGTTTTATCAAAATAATTACTATGGTTCAAGAGAAATTAAGAGTCTCTACTCGGACACTACAATGGAAATGTGTTGAATCACGAATAGACAGTAAGCGTCTTTATTATGGACGCTTTATTCTGTCCCCACTTATGAAAGGTCAAGCCGATACAATAGGCATTGCAATCCGAAGAATTTTACTCGGAGAAATAGAGGGAACATGTATCACACGTGTAAAATCAGAGAAAATACCACATGAATATTCTACCATAATAGGTATTGAAGAATCAGTACATGAAATTTTCATGAATTTGAAAAAAATTGTATTGAAAAGTAATATGTATGGAACACAGGACGCATGGATTTCTTTCAAAGGTCCTGGATATATAACCGCTCAAGACATCATTATTACCACCCTCGGTGGAAATCGTTGATAATAGACAACATATAGCCAACGTAACAGAACCTGTTAATTTGTGTATTGAATTAAAAATTGAGAGAAATCGTGGGTATCGTATAAAAACATTAAAAAACTTTCAAGACGGAAGTTATGATATAGATGCTAGATTCATGCCTGTTCGAAATGTAAATTATAGTATTCATTCTTATGTCAATGGGAATGAAAAACAAGAAATACTTTTTCTGGAGATATGGACAAACGGAAGTTTAACTCCTAAGGAAGCCCTTTATGAAGCCTCCCAAAATTTGATTGATTTATTTCTTCCCTTTTTACACGCAGAAGAAGATAACTTTCATTTAGAAAAAAATCAAGACAAAGTGACTTTGCCCCTTTTTACTTTTCATGATATATTGGTTAAAGATAAACTAAGGAAAAATAAAAAAGAAATAGCATTGAAATCTATTTTTATTGACCAATTAGAATTACCTCCCAGGATCTATAATTGTCTCAAAAGATCCAATATTCATACATTATTAGAACTTTTGAATAACAGTCAAGAAGACCTTCTGAAATTTGAACATTTTCGCGTAGAAGATGGAAAATCTATATTGGACATTTTAAAAATACAAAAGTATTTTGCATAAAATTGAAATCTATTGACATAGGATTTTTTCAAATTGATTTTTTTTCTAAACTCAAAATGAAAGGTCAAAATATGTAATTTAAATATTTAGAACAAATCCTAATGGTCAGAATATATCTAAAAAGGAATAGATGTATCTAGGGATTAGTAGGTTCAGAAAGAATTCTCCCTAGATATACAATACAGATGTCATGATATTTTATTTCAAAATGAATTCAAAATGAAACCAATCTTATAATTTTAAAAAAGACCTAACGTTAGGGATTTCTCAATAGGTAATGTTGCTCCAATACCTAACCAAAGGGCAACTACAGTACCAATCAAAAAGATGGTAGTTGCTACTGGGCGGCGAAATGGATTTTGGAATTTATTAACATTCTCCAAAAAGGGTACTGTTAATAATCCCGTAGGTACCGAAACCATTAAAAGAACGCCCAATAACTTATTGGGCACTGTACGAAGTATTTGAAATACGGGAAAAAAATACCATTCAGGTAGTATTTCCAAAGGAGTTGCAAAAGGATCCGCAGGTTCCCCAATCATGGATGGTTCTAGAACCGCTAAGCCTACGTTACAGGCAATAGTACCTAGAATTACTACTGGAAAAATATATAAAAGATCGTTAGGCCATGCGGGTTCTCCATAATAATTATGACCCATTCCCTTAGCCAATTTAGCTCTTAATACAGGATCATTCAAGTCAGGTTTTTTTGTTATTGGGATAGGTGAATTCTTATAGATCCATCCTCCAAAAGAACCGGATATGATAATTTTTCATCATCCGGCTCGAGCACTAATCAAATTTTTCTTCAACTGTATCTATAGAATAAACTAGAAAAAAATGTATGTGTTATCCACACATATATGAAGATTCTAAATAATAAAAGAAACTTGATTCTATTCTCTTTTTCCAAAGTTACCATTTTTTATTGAAAAAAAAATTAAGTTCTTTTTAAGTAAATTTTAGTAAACGCTCAATACCCGAGTAGACTTTTCAAGTTGATAATGCTTTCTGGGTGATCTCAAACTTTGCAATTGTTATCCTATCAAAAAAAAATCTTGATACTTTTTATGTACAAAGAATTTACTTGTTACTAATATAACCTAACTTGCGTTGTTCTTTAGATCTACTTTGTTCACTCCAATAGTATCAGAAATCAAATCAATGCATAGGAAATGAATGCGTTGTCATACTATATAGAATTCAGACTATATCACATCACTTCTTTTACTGGATCTTATGGAGCCTGTTGATGCAGAATAAAATCGAGTCTGATCATAGAAAAGATTCTCTTCAAGTAAAACCAGCCTACCCTCTCTGTAAGAGCCTTGCTTGGTGGTTGGAAAAAAGACACATTTAATTGTAAATTATAATGTGGCAGATAAGATAAAGTCATATATCTGCGCGGCCAAATAAATAGTTCAAGTCACACACTCCCATAATCCATTTTTTTTGGAGAATTCCCTTCAACTATTTTTGTATGTAAAAAAAATTCAATTTTTGTTAAGTTGAAGAAAAATATCTAAATACATGTTTTATTTTGTTTTATAATCCATAATTGTAGCAATGAAAAAAAATCCTCCCCAAAATACAAAATGATAATGAAGTGATTACAAATATCTATGACCCATATTCACTATAAAGGACCAGAAATGCCTTGCTTACGTATCATTGAAAAGTGCATTAACATAAATACAGCAGTAAGAAGAGGTAATACAAAAGTATGCAAACTATAAAAACGAGTTAAGGTAGATTGGCCCACACTGGAACTTCCGCGTAATAATTCTACCAAAGACGATCCTATTACAGGAATAGCTTCGGGTACGCCTGTTACTATTTTTACTGCCCAATAACCAATTTGATCCCAAGGTAAGGAATAACCAGTTACACCAAAAGATGCAGTTAATACAGCCAAAACTACACCCGTAACCCAAGTTAATTCGCGAGGTTTTTTAAAACCACCTGTAAGATACACACGAAATACGTGTAGAATCATCATTAAGACCATCATACTTGCCGACCATCGATGAACTGATCGGATTAACCAACCAAAATTAGCTTCAGTCATTATATATTGAACAGAAGCAAAAGCTTCAGTAACGGTTGGGCGATAATAAAAAGTCATAGCAAATCCTGTTGCTACTTGGACTAAAAAACAAGTAAGTGTAATTCCCCCTAAACAATAAAATATGTTCACATGAGGCGGAACATATTTACTGGTTATATCATCGGCAATCGCCTGAATTTCAAGACGTTCTTCGAACCAATCATAAACTTTATTGAGATAGGTAACCCAAAGGAACCCCCCCAGAGAACCGTATATGCGAATTTCATCTCGTACGGCTCAAACAAAAATACCCAAATATTGATTGTAACAAAAACAGATATCCGTAATAGAAAGTTTGAAACTGCTTTATTTAATCCTATGATTCTAATTTTCTCTTACGATAAAAAAGAAATAAAAATCCGAAAGCTATTCTTTTTTGTTATAATGCCAAAATATCAAGTCGGCGCACCCGTCTTTATCGTGATCTTTTAAGGCCTCTTGAATATTCTTTACTTCTTTTTATTTGTATAATGTGAATTTACTGCTGTCTTCTTTATTCTTGAATTTTTATTATTGATAAGGATTCTCTTGTTAGGACCATATGAATGAATAAAAAAAACCTCAGATTCATACTAGAACCACGATGATTCAAAACAATTTTTAATCGAAGTCCAAAAATTCCCTGAGTAAGAATTGCTGGATCATCACTTCTTCAATGAATAGATAAAATATAATGAAAAAATTCAAGGAAAGGTTTGTCCTTTGCTCAAAATAAAGACAAACTGGAGAAGCTTGAAAGAATCAAAATTTTTCAATATATTTTTAGAACTCTTTGAAAAGGTTTTTAAATCCAGTTGCGAGGTCTAAATATTTAGTATGAATCATAGTATTAAGATTTTTAGAATCTATTTTCTATATTCCGTGCTCCAGATACTAGATTAAATATCTGACGGAATAAAACCATCTATATCAAGATGACAGACCCATTTTATGTTCTGTACTTTCAATAGGACCAATTAAAACAAGTCACACACTCATATTCCGGAAATACAGAAACAAAGAAATTCTACGATCAAACTACCACATCAACATGGAATAGACTAAGAAACAATAAGAAACCTAAAGGCTTCACTTTCTATAAACTAATTACTCGATTCTTGTGAATCTAATTGATAGAAATTCCGTCCAATAAAATGGACGAATTATAAATCTCCAAAATAATAGATAGAAATATCGCAAATAGAGCCATTGCAACACCCATCAAAGGAGTAGTTCCCCACCCCGGGGCTACTTTACCATATTCTGAATTTAAAGGTTTCAATAAATTCCCTACAACAGTTCGTCTTGGACCAGATCTAGAATTATCCTCAACGGTTTGCGTAGCCATAAATACTCTTTTTTATTCATTTAGATCTGTTGACTTTGTATACCATTCCGCTGTAAATATAAGGATCTTATCCTATAGATCTATTGTGATCTGGAAACTTTAGAATTAAAATAATGGAAACAGCAACTCTAATTGCCATCTCTATATCTGGTTTACTTGTAAGTTTTACTGGGTATGCCTTATATACTGCCTTTGGGCAACCCTCCCAACAACTAAGAGATCCATTTGAAGAACATGGGGACTAGTTGAAGTAATGCGCCCTCCCTATTGGGGGCTCATTACTTCAATTAAGATAATAAAAAATTATTTGACCTTTTTCGTCGGAACTTTAGGAGGTTCTCTAAAAAAAATCGCGAAAAAAATAATTCCTAAAGTTGAGACTAAGAGGAATGTATAAACCAAAGCTTCCATAAATTTAATCGTGGTTTACAATTATAGCTTTCATACCTGTTTCTTGGGGTGGGGCTCTTTTCGAAAAGAAAAAAAAGAATAAATGCAATGATTCCAATCAAGATTTATCTAGTTCTTTATATGAAATTCAAAATTATAAAAAAGTAGAAAAGAACAAAAGAATGTTATACTACCTGTCTTCTTGTAGTTGGATCTCCAAGTTTTTGGAATGCTCCAAATTCTACTTGAGCATCTAAATCTGGGTCGATACCAGCAAAAACATCTCTGAACAAAGTTCTAGAACCATGCCAAATGTGCCCGAAAAAGAATAGCAGAGCAAATGAAGCATGCCCAAAAGTAAACCAACCCCTTGGACTGCTACGAAAAACACCATCTGATTTCAAAGTAGCACGATCTAATTCAAAAATTTCCCCCAATTGAGCACGTCTAGCATATTTTTTCACAGTAGCGGGATCACTATAACTTACTCCATTAAGCTCACCACCATAGAACTCAACAGTTACACCTACTTGTTCGACACTATATTTCGATTCTGCTCTTCGAAAAGGAACATCGGCTCTAACAATTCCGTCCCCATCTACTAAAACAACTGGAAATGTTTCAAAAAAAGTAGGCATACGACGTACAAAAAGCTCATGTCCTTCTTTATCTCGAAAAATGGGATGTCCTAACCAACCGACGGCTATTCCATCTCCATTGTCCATTGAACCAGCTCTAAATAACCCCCCTTTTGCTGGATTATTTCCGATGTAATCATAAAAAGCTAATTTTTCAGGAATTTTAGACCAAGCTTCTGATAAATTTTGATTTTCGGCTAGCCCAGCACCAACTCTTCGATATATTTCTTGCTGGAAGTATCCCTGATCCCATTGATACCGAGTAGGACCAAATAATTCAATGGGGGTTGTTGCTGAACCATACCACATAGTTCCAGCAACGACAAAAGCTGCAAAAAAGACAGCAGCAATACTGCTAGAAAGGACAGTTTCAATATTTCCCATACGTAATCCTTTATACAGACGTTGGGGTGGACGCACACTAAGATGGAAAAGACCCGCTAATATGCCCAACGTTCCTGCCGCAATATGATGAGAAGCTATCCCCCCCGGAACAAAAGGATCAAAACCTTCCACACCCCACGCGGGATTTACGGATTGTATCCTTCCAGTTAGTCCATAAGGATCAGACACCCATATTCCGGGACCATACAATCCTGTTACATGAAATGCGCCAAAACCAAAACAAGCCACCCCTGCAAGAAATAAATGAATTCCAAAAATTTTTGGCAAATCCAAAGAAGGTTTTCCAGTACGTTCATCACAAAAGATTTCTAGATCCCAATAAACCCAATGCCAAATAGCCGCTAAAAAGCACAAGCCTGAAAACACTATATGTGCTCCGGCCACACCTTCGTAACTCCAAATACCCGGATTCGTTATAGCCCCTCCTGTGATATTCCAACCGCCCCACGAATTAGTTATTCCTAAACGAGTCATGAAAGGTATAACGAACATACCCTGTCTCCACATTGGATCAAGAACAGGATCAGAGGGATCAAAAACTGCTAATTCATATAGAGCCATCGAACCGGCCCAACCAGCAACTAGAGCTGTGTGCATTATATGAACAGAAAGCAAACGGCCCGGATCATTTAAAACAACAGTATGAACACGATACCAAGGTAAACCCATGAAAAAATACCCCTTCAACAAAAAATAGACACTATGTAACTTTATTGCACTGGAAAAAAATGAATATAGCCTTTCAGTAGATTCTCTTGGAAAATGGAACAATCATATTTGTCGAAATCAAAGAAACAGATTTATTCTATACCGGATAAGTAACAATACGCAATGGTGGGGAGACGAAAGGGGTTGACAACTTTCTCTATGACTATTTAAATAAGTAAATGCAGACATATTCGCTTATCACCCCAATGACCCATTTATAACAACTCGACTTTATTTAGTCTTCTTTTTTATAAAAAAAAGCAATATTAATATAAAATCAAGTAAATCTTTTTTAACACGATAAGCTAATTCTTACGTTTCCACACTAAAGTGAGATATATGACTTTATTATTTGTCCATTTTATGCCCATTGGTGTTCCAAGAGTACCCTTTCGAACCCCCGGGGATAAAGATGCATCTTGGGTTGATATATAGTGCGACTTGTCAGATATAGTAGGTTATATGGGATTTACCCGTTTTCTCCCCCGATCGAGATATCCCCGCTTTCACCCCCAAAAGAGAATGATGAAATCATAAAGATAAAAAAATGGGGAGCGTGAAGTGTAATGAAGTACTATTCTATCGATTTTTTCATTTTTAGATAAAATTTCCAGATTATTACTCGAAATTATGAATAATTTATGGTTGGCTTAATTGGACCAATAAAATCAAGTACCCAGGCTCTGTGTAGAAAAAACCAATTGGTAATATTTCTACGATCACTACTTCTATCATATCTATATATTGTATTTTACAAAAAACATTAATAAATTCAGAAAAGGAAGAAGTTCTAACAAAAATACATAGTTTTGGACTATTTGTTCTATATGTGCAAATCCAAATCGGGCAGATCTTTACTCAGAGTAGAAAAGAAACCTAAAAGAATTGAAAAAGTCCATTCAGAAACAAGAAAATTACATTGTGATTCGGCTTCGATCTCGATGAAAGCAATACATCAATGAGAAGATAGTTCACTAAATTAAGTATATTCTTCTTTTTTTTTAGTTCGAAGAAATCCATTAGAAAAAGAGAAAGATTAAAATCGACACATTGATTCCTTTTTTGCTTATATAATTTTTGATGAACTGTATGCATCAAAAGGTGCATGTACGGCTTTTAAGGAAAAAATGGAATCCTAATCAATCGACTTTATCGAGAAAGATTACTTTTTTTAGGTCAAGATGTTGATAGTGAAATATCGAATCAACTTATTAGTATTATGATATATCTGAGCATAGAGAAAGAGAATAAAGAATTGTCTCTGTTTATAAACTCTCCGGGGGGGTGGGTAATACCTGGAATAGCTATTTATGATACTATGCAATTTGTACAACCAGATGTACAGACAGTATGTCTGGGATTAGCTGCTTCAATGGGATCCTTTCTTTTGGCAGGAGGCACAATTACCAAACGTCTTGCATTTCCTCACGCTTGGCGCCAATGATTCTTTTCTTTGAGAATATATAGAATAGATATCTATCTATATATACTATACCTTCGCCATAAAAACCAAAGTAATAATAGCATGGTATTTTGAATTCCATATGCAATTTTTTTGAATCATTTAATTATATATAGAAAGAGTAGTATGAAAAAGAGGGTATTTTCCATTTTATCTGATCTATAAGAAACCTAGTTTCATTTTAGTAGTGTCGCATACTTTTTTGTTTTTTTTCATACCAGAAAGCTTGTAACAATTTTTATTTGAATCAGAAGAAAACTTAATATATGAAAAAAAAAAGAAACTTTTGGATTGTTGAATACCAAAATGATATAAAAAACAACGGAACCATCGTAGTATTTAAAAATAGATTCAAAAAGAAAGTTGGTTATTCTATTGTTTATTATTTAAGGATCCGGATCCAAAAGACCTAGTAGATTTTGTACTTCTTTTTTCTTTGATAGAAAAAAAGAAATTTGTAAATGTAGAAACAAAATTCATCGAAGAAAATACTCTACTCTATCCATAGAGGAAAAAATGAATTGCATAAGTACAAAAGCCGTATGCATCAATACGCAGAAAATGCTTGTACGGTTATTGAATATACTTTTTGCCCTTTATCTTATTTGTCTTTGTCCCTTTTCTGTTACCTTTATTTTGGGAATAAAGACAATCTTTAGCAATCTACCAATATAGTAAAAAGAATTCTAAAAAGATTTATCAAGATAAGGGAAATACTACTTAAGTGATATAATCAGGGTAATGATCCACCAACCTGCTAGTTCTTTTTATGAGGCACAAGCGGGAGAATTTGTCCTGGAAGCGGAAGAGCTACTGAAAATGCGTGAAACTATCACAAGGGTTTATGTACAAAGAACGGGCAAACCTTTATGGGTTATATCGGAAGACATGGAAAGGGATGTTTTTATGTCAGCAGCAGAAGCCCAAGCTCATGGAATTGTAGATCTTGTAGCAGTTGAATAAAAAATTGGTGGCAAAGGTTATTCTAATTAAATACAAGATTGGAAATTTAATTTTTTACTCTATCTTACTTTACATTTTAAAATAAAATCTCTAAGAGTTAATCTATTAATATAGTATATATAATTAATATAGGCTATAAATAAGGAATATAGAATATAAGTAATTCACGGTTAGGATAGATCTAAACCTGCTCATTATACAAAAATATAGATATATATAGTACGACTTACCATGCCAACTATGAAACAACTTATTAGAAACACAAGACAGCCAATCCGAAACGTCACAAAATCCCCAGCTCTTCGGGGATGCCCTCAACGTCGAGGAACGTGTACCAGGGTGTATGTGCGACTCGTTCAGCTTAAATACTAAGAAAAAACAAATTAAAATTTTTCAGTATTGGTAATCAGTTAAGATAGTGTGAATGCAAAAACTACATTCACACTATCTTAACTTAATATATAATTCTTTTCTATATAATTATATAATTCTTTACATTCTTCTATCTTGTATAAAATTTATGGTTTCGATTGGTGCAAAACCAATAATACACATTTGCAATTTCATATGAGAAGGACTTTCCCATCGGTAACAAAAAAAAGTTACCCGTTAAGCGGAGAAAATACTATTTCAATTAAAAATAAAGTATGTCCTTAATGAATGTATTTTGATGGATTTTGTAAGAATGGAATAAGAGGGTCAGCTACCCAGCAAATTTTCATAATTAAATACCGTTACTATAGAATTAGATTTGGTTGTGAAAAAACCTACTTACTCAATATTGCATGGGTAGAGCCACAGAGTGTGAACTGTACAAGTTAACAATAACATTCATTAAATGAATCAAAAATGAAAATAAAAAGGCTCCGGTGTATAGAGAGGACCTGGTCATTTCTAAAAAAAATCATAGAAACGAAGGAACCCACCAATTCATTATAAAAATATGTGTCCTATTTCATTTACTATTTTTATTTTATTTGATATCTAGTATCTATACAATTTCTGATTTTGAGGTTAAATGTTTAATATAAAAAATCGTGGTTGGGGCGGTTATAGTAGCAAGAGCCGTTGGAATTTTTTTTTATACATCGGAAGAATCCATTTTTGTTATTAATAGACTAGGAAGAAAAAAAGAATAACTGAAAAATGAAAAAGTTATTCCTGAAAATATCATTTATTAAATGACCAGAATTAAACGAGGATATATAGCTCACAAACGGAGGACAAAAATTCGTTTATTCGTATCAAGTTTTCGCGGAGCTCATTACCCGAACTATTACTCAACAGAAATTGAAAGCTTTAGTTTCGGCTCATCGGGATAGAGATAGGAAAAAAAGAGATTTTCGTGGTTTATGGATTAGTCGAATAAATGCAGTAATTCGCGAGAATCAAAAAGTATCTTATATTTATAATAATTTAATGAATAGTCTATACACCAAGCAATTGCTTCTTAATCGTAAAATAGTTGCACAAATTGCTATATTAAAAGAGAATTGTCTTTTTATGATTGCCGATAATATCATAAAAACTTAAAACCCCTTATTTTACTGCAGGAAGGTATAGACTAGAAATTTGTTTATTTTGATAGCTTTATCATACGATAAAGCTATCAAAATAAACAACCATGCTTAAAAAAATTATTCTTCGTTACCTATTATCTTTTTTATTCCAACAAAAAAATCAAATGGAATTATCCTAATTTTGAACAAAACATCAATCCATGTTTAATTCGAATCTAAATTCAAATTGGATTTCGAATTTTTAATTTCTATTTTTTTTTCTTAAAGGAGTAATTTTAGCAGTCGACTCGCTTTTTTCAAATTGTTTTTCGTTATTAAGAAAAGGTAACGAAGATAAAATACGAGCTTGTTTTATAGCAACAGTAATTAATCGTTGTTGTTTTAAGGTCAATCTATTTACACGTCTAGATAATATTTTTCCTTGTTCACTAATAAATCGACAAATTAAACCCATGTTTTTATAATCAATTCGGTCCCCCGATTGAATCGGGGGCAAACGTCTACGAAAAGATCGCTTGGATTTAATAAAGAGTCGCTTAGGTTTTTCCATAGTTTATTTATTCCTATTCCAAAAATAACATTGATTTAAATAAATATAATTATAATAAAGGATTTGTATTTTTTTTCTTCTTTAGCATATGTTGTTATATAACGACGGGGACATCATTTTCTCAATTCCAATCGACTAGCGTATTGTGTCGATTCTTGTTAGTAATCTATCTAGAAATACCGCTTTATTTCCTTATTTAGACTCTTTTTATCACAACCAGTACCTTCCAAAAGAACACTTACTCGGATATCTTTACCCTTGGACATGACCCTCCTTTGGGTTTTTAATTCACTTATAACTCTTTTCGGATTCGAATCTAAGAATCTAAGAAAAAGATGAAAACAACTAAGATAAGATAAAAAAGAAGAATTCGAAAAATTATGAAAGATTTCGTTCCAATTTAATTGAATCTAGTACAAAAAGAATACAAGGATCTGTAACTATATTTCGTTTCAAATTGCCCAGTATTTTCGTTTTTTTAAAGTATTTTTTATGATATTGTTGCCCCAACCTATGGATTTCTGCTTTCACTTTCTTTTTCATAGGAATTGAATTAATAATTCAATTCCATTGAAGCCTGGACCAGATCCCGATCCCGAGTGTCACTCCGAATTTCAATGAGGCCAATTTAATCTTTCGTCTTTATCTTTCCTAAAAAAAAAAAAAAGAAGAGTAGGTTAATTACACATATTTAATATATAATTGGACCTTTCATCTTCTTCACCCCTTCCCGTGTCAATAACTAAAATTAAAAAAAGGGGAATATCAATGCATCTGGAAAAAAACGATTGATCTCTATCAATAGACCCGCCAAAGCCCCGAACCATAAAGTACTTACTACTGGTGCCACGGAAAGATATGTTTTTAGATCTCGCATTTCAAATCCTCCTTTCTTTTTATTATTTAAGTATTTTTTCTCTGTTGATATATATCAACAGAGAAAAATGTGGAAAACAAGACAAAGATTCTTTACAATAACACTATAAACAAATGGAAAAGGGATGTAGCGCAGCTTGGTAGCGCGTTTGTTTTGGGTACAAAATGTCACGGGTTCAAATCCTGTCATCCCTATCCCTAACAATTACTTATTCTATGATATTCCGTATTCTATAATATTCCATATTCTATGAGATGAGCAATAAACCGGAACCTGTGAAGACGAATTCCAATTGAACATACATACTGAATATCTATATGCAAAATGGATTTGGATCATATAATTTTATGAAAACAAAACGCTCTTAGTTCAGTTCGGCAGAACGCGGGTCTCCAAAACCCGATGTCGTAGGTTCAAATCCTACAGAGCGTGATTCTAGTATTATTCGCCTGATAATTACACTGAAATAATTGAACATTCAAAAGAAAGTCTGAATTTTATCCTTGTCGATTAGGATTAAACTAAATAAATAGGGAATCACAAAAAAAGAGACATTAATGAATCAAAGATCCAACTGATCACCTCGTCGGTATTGTAAATATGCAGTTACAAATAATCCAGCCAAAGTAATAGGAATTAAACCTAACACGATTCCAAATAGAAAAACTTCAATCATTTTTATTTGTTCGAAAAGTAAAAAGAAAGGTAATATAATATCTAGCCTTAAACATAAATCTGTATGGATCATAAATCTCAACGATCGAGAATTGTAAATTGACATAGTAAGGAATTCTAGAATGTCTTATACCAAAAATTTACTATTCCTCTCAAAATTACAAATCAAATAAGTCGTATTTTACTAAGACCAATAAATAGAGACGAGGTTATAATTAAAACCGATAGTAAAAAAACCGAAATAACTAGTGATAGTGGGCATATAGAAACTAAATGAAATATGTTCGTTCTTTTTATACATATGTTTATAAAGCACTTCCCTAAATTTCCATTTTTGAGAGAAAAAAGAAGATAAAAAATCCTACTTGAAAGATACAATTCAAAATTGGCAATTCCTCAATAAATTCAATTATTAGAGACGAAAAAAAAAAAAGAAATAGAGTAACATAATTTAGAAATAAATTCCTCATCAGTTACATCTACCCATCCTGTGATTTCAAATCAACATACTTCTTAATCAACTCAGGAATTAAGTACACTGATCTAATGAAAATATTTAGTATTATTCTATAGATATCCAATAGAATTCTGTTTATATTGGAAAAAGAAAAGAAAAAATTATGAATATTCAAACAAAGAATAATAACTCTGTTATTTCATTTTATTTCACTTTGAATTAATGTAGAAGAAAATAGAAAAAAAGATCTTCAACAACCACAAAAAATATATTTATTGATTTGGCAATAATTGAATTATTAAAATAGAAAATCTACTTTATGAATTATCTACTTTATTAATTATTAGAAACCCTTTTCTCATATTCCGATTTTAATGGATCTTTAGTTTCTAATCCAAAACTAATAATTTGAAATGTTAAGAACCTTCCTTTTATACTATTACTCTAAAAATTTAATATAAAAAAAATTTTTATATACCCAAACTTTGCAAAATTTTCTATCGGATTTTTGACTACATAGAGACAATCAATGAAAACAGAAGAAAAAAATCTAGTACTAAAATTTTACACTGATTGTGAAATTTCATTGCTCTGTTAGAAGAAGGATAGCTATACTGATTCGGTATACTCAAAAGACACCGTTGGTACAAAATGGACGATCTAACAAGGATTCTATTTCAGTAAATTTCGCCTTACTGATCTCGTCTTTTATGGACTCGATCCCCCCCTTTTGACTGTACAAGAATATGTGGAGTTCAAGATGTCTGGAAGCACAGGAGAACGTTCTTTTGCTGATATTATTACCAGTATCCGATACTGGATTATTCATAGCATTACTATACCCTCCCTATTCATTGCAGGTTGGTTATTTGTCAGTACAGGTCTAGCTTACGATGTATTTGGAAGTCCCCGCCCAAACGAGTATTTTACAGAGAACCGACAAGGAATTCCATTAATAACTGGCCGTTTTGATCCTTTGGAACAACTTGATGAATTTAGTAGATCTTTTTAGGAGGCTCCAATGACTATAGATAGGACCTATCCAATTTTTACAGTACGATGGCTAGCTGTTCACGGGACTAGCGGTACCCACTGTTTCTTTTTTGGGATCAATATCAGCAATGCAATTCATCCACGATAAACTTAATTTGAATTATAGAGCTATGACACAATCAAACCCAAATGAACAAAATGTTGAATTGAATCGTACCAGTCTCTACTGGGGGTTATTACTTATTTTTGTACTTGCTGTTTTATTTTCAAATTATTTCTTCAATTAATTAGAATTAATAGAAGAAATAGGAATAGTCAATAATATATATATTAAGAATTCTTTTATCCCATTCGGAAGGATATCATTTCATAATTATCTATGACTGTTTGTTAATGTCTTTAGCATGACTGACTACGTGATTAAATGTGGAGGAAAGTGGGATAAATGGCCGATACTACTGGAAGAATTCCTCTTTGGATAATAGGTACTGTAACTGGTATTACTGTGATCGGTTTAATTGGTATTTTCTTTTATGGTTCATATTCCGGATTGGGCTCATCTCTGTAGTAATCGTATTCTATTTGGGTTTTTGAAATGAAAGTGTAAGAACTGAACAGGGATCCACTCTTTCTTTGAACGAATGCAAGTGGATCCCCCTTGAGTTTCTTAAGAATTCTAATTTTTTTTCATATAAAATGACTACTTCTTCCGATGTTTCAAAAAATTCCATTTCATTCTTTTTTTTTTATTTGTTCACTACATATTATTTTACATATTATTTATATACCATAAAAGATTATCTGGCAGAAAGATTCTAAGTTGGAAAAAAGAGAAACTAAGATATAGGATTTTTCAGGAAGGGATTCAAAATAGTATTTTATTGATATTTTTAGAATATTTCTATTTCAACACAAACAAGAAGGAATAGGAATCGGACTCTAGGAAAGGACAAAGAAAAAAAAAAAAAAGAAAAAACAAAGAATCCCCCTTAGAGTAACTTTTCGATATTTGAATATATATATATATTTTCTATTATACAGATATTATACAGAATATAAATTACAAAAAATTATCAAAAAAAATTGAGTTATTTTTACGAGTTTAATATGTTGATAAATACGCGGAACTAAAAATTCATTTCGAACAATTGAACCTTCTCAAATTGTTTCTTCTTAAGAACTAAAAAGATTTGTGCTAAAATAATAGATGCCAAGAAGAACAAGAGACCTTGAACACGTAATGGATCTTGAAGTACTATTTCCGCATCCCCCTGACCAAATCCACCGACATTAGGATTACTTGTTAACTGGCTGATCAAGTTTGATAGATTCACCTTCTGAAACAAGAAGTTCTGGTCCTGGAGGTATATATCAATCACTTCACGCTCATCTAATGCATCTACTATAGTGATTTCGTATCCCCCTTTTTCTTTTCGTATGATTTTTTTGACTATACTGCTGCTGGTAGCATTATAAACATTATTATTACTCTTGCTCCCGTCAAGATAAATCTGCCCCTTCCCCTGTTCCCGCCTACATATATAGGATATTTTAAGAAATGAATATCTCTTTTACTAGCGGGATCCGGGGAAAGAATAGGAAACGTGATTTCATTATATTTCTGACCAGGAACAGGGCCTACTACAAGAATATTTTTTTTTGTAGGGCGATAGTTTGAAAAGACAGATTGCCTATCTTCTCTTTAATCTCAGGCGAAATACGATCGGGGGGTGCCAATTCAAAACCTTCCGGTAAAATAAGAACAGCCCCCACATTCAAAGTTCCCTTTTTACCATTAGCTAGAACTTGTTTCACTTGCATATCATAAGGAATTCGAACAACTGCTTCAAATACAGTATCAGGAAGTACCGCTTGTGGAACCTCAATATCCACGGGCTTATTAGCTAAATGGCAATTGGCACAGACAATACGACCGGTTGCTTCTCGGGGATTTTCATAACCCTGCTGTGCAAAAATTGGATATGCATTTGAAAAGGGTGCTCGAATTATTATATATATCATGACCGATATAGAAATGGATCGGGTAATCCCTTCCTTTTATACAAGAAAAAGCATTTCTAGTTTGCATGGTCTAATCATTGATCCTGAAAATTTCTACAATAAGATTAGGTAGGTCACTCGCATAGGTTCCCTATCCAAGGTGGGAACCCCTTTTTTATTTAACTTTTTTTTAAAGAGGGGAAAATGAAAAATTATCTTTTTTAGATAAAACTTGAAATTCATTGAAGTAAATCGGTTTTTCTGTCAATCATTCATTGAATGATAAATCACTACAAGTGATGGAGATATGCGATTTAAATAAACGGAAAATCCAATATTTTAAAATTGTATCTAAAATGACTGGAAAAGTGGACACAAGACCGGATATAATTTGATCATTTTGAGCAAATCCAAAATCTTTATAAACGAAGCCAAAAAGTAGTTCCCACCCATGGGTTGAATGGAATCCTATACATAAATCAGTTAATAAAAGAATAGAAAAAGCTTTTATTGTGTCACTTAAATTATATATAAATTCTCGAACCAAAGAGTTAATAAGAACAAGTTCTTGATTACCAAGAATAGAATAACCGCTTAGAATAAAGAAACAAATTATATTTGTGGAGAAGTGCAAAATCGTATTCATACGATCTTCATTGTGTGTTTTGATTAATTGGATTGTTTCTTTATAAATTCCAGTACGAAGGTTTTGTATATATGTTTTCGGACATTCCTTTAACATGTCATCTAAGAAAAACAGTTCCTCTAATTCTATGAATTTGTTTAGAATACTCTTTTTCTTTAATATCATTCAAGAAAATTTCGGATTGACTAGTATTCCACCAATTAATAAACCAAGATTCCAGACTTTTCTTAAATGGGAAAGAGATACACCAGGGCAAAAAGACTATAGATGTAAGATATAGAAGGGGAATGCTTTTTTTTTTTTCATTTTTCGTCTTTAATGAACTTAACTTCATCTCTTTCGTCAACTCTATATGATAATAACTTTTCTATCAAGTATAAGCTTCATTACAAGTTATAGAGCTTCTAGATAAATTTAGATTGTATTTTATCATTTTTTTTTACTTAAACTTCGGAAGTTAGCCTTTGCCTTCTTTAATTGAGAAAAAAGAATACATAAATCGAATAAGAAATCGAAAGAATTCACAGTCAATTCCAATCCAATGAAGAAAAAAATATTGTTTCGAAAGGATATTAATTGCTAAGATTCGAAGAAAAAAGGATTCTTTTTAGAAATACACCAAGGAGCACTTCGAGTATGACTATAATATTCAAATTTCGAAATCAAAAAATGTCCATCTATAAAAATAAAAATTGAAATATTTTGCAAAAAACAGTTTTTTTTCAAAATATTTCAATCGGTACACTAAATAAATAGGACAATTCTGAAACTTTTTGTGCAATTTTATTTCTAGTTAAGTCCAATTTTCATCAATAAAGAAGCGGTACACCTAAAAAAAAAGATAATTCGCCAGCTCTATTTGCAATTTCTAGTGGAGTCAAATTATCTTCAATACGAGTCAAGGGAATAAACCCCTGTTCTATTGTTTCCATATAAACGAGACTCTCATAAGTAAGAGTACGAGTCAAAATACTTCGTTCTTGAACTCCTGTTATTATTCTGATAGATTTAATCTCGTTCATAGGTATTTTGGAAGAATAATACGACGATTTTTTCCAGGAAATCCCCAACGAAGAAAACATACTTCTTCTTTATTTTTTTTATCGAAGATATCAAAACCACCGCCAATATCCCACAAAATAATCCACCACAAATAAAAACTAATAAAGAGACCCCCAATTCCATAAAAAGCCATCGCGGCCCCTTGTGGAATAAATGGAAAATTACTAATTTCCTGAGAAAAAAGGAAAAGACCCATACCGAGATAACTGGAAATTGCAACCAACAATAACCCCAATGAACCTAAAAAAATGATAAAGGCTGAAAAGATATTGCTTATTTTTCGAGACTCTGTTATAGAATAGATCAGTACTTCTTTTGATCTTTTTTTTAAAATATTCATTACCCCCTCTTTTTCTTTTTAAGAATAATAATTGTGGAATAAAAAACCCCAGAATTTTACTTGTTTCTAAAGTAATTTTCATCAACTGCGCTACTGAAATGTAAACCTTTAGGGGGAATTCATCCAATTGCTTCCAGCTCTAAAAAAAAGATCTATAATATTTTTCCCTACTTACCAGCCGTATCTAAAAATCTTGTTTTTTTGAACATAAAGAAATAAAGAAGCCATTGCAATTGCCGGAAATACTAGACCCACTAAAGGAACAAAAATGGAAGGAAAGTTTATCATAAATAAGGGTACCTCGATTTACTATTTGTACTATATCTATTTTTATTTTTGTCGATTTTTATTCTTATTTTTATTAAAAAAGACAGTCTATAATCACTAGAATTCCTATATCTTTATACTTAGTATATAGGAATTCTAGTGATTATAGCTAAGCCGATATATATCAGAATATACCCTTTTATGATTCTTAGTATTTTTTTTATTATTCTTTTATTTTATTACTTTGATCCTGTATGTTTTGATTTTGTATTTCAATTCCATAATTCTTTCCTTTTTAGTCAAAGAAAAGAAATTATGGAATTGCAATAACTCAGTTACAACTCCCTTTAAAAGATTACGCGGTACGATTGAATCAATTAAACCCTTATTGAATAAAGATTCAGCTACTTGTGAATCTTCGGGCACTGTCTTATTCAATGTTTGTTCAATTACTCTTTTACCAGCAAATGCAATATAAGGCGTTTGGTTCGCCAATAATGATATCCCCCAACATGCCAAAACTAGCTGTCACCCCACCCGTAGTAGGAGATGTAAGTATCGATACATAGAATAATTTTTGAATTGTTTGATAATAATATAAAGCAGAAGAAATTTTAGCCATTTGCATCAAGCTCAAACTTCCTTCTTGCATACGCGCTCCTCCGGACGAACATACGAGAATAAGAGGTAAAAGTTGATTAGTAGCATATTCTACCAAACGGGTGATTTTCTCACCTACTACGGATCCCATGCTACCTACCCATAAACTTAAAATCCATAATACCAATTGCTACAGGAATACCATTTACTTGACCTGTCCCTGTTTGAACAGCCTCAGTTAATCCTGTTTTTTCTTTGATAAGAATCAATACGATCTTTATAAGGTTCTTCTTCTGAATGAAATTCAATGAGATCCAGAGAAACCATGTCTTCATCCATAGGATTCCAAGTACCCGAATCAATCGAAAATTCGATTCTATCTGAACTGTCCATTTTCAAATGATATCCACAGTATTCACAAATATTCCTTTTTGATTTCCAAAATTTTTTATAATTTAATTCATAACAATTTTCGCATTCAATCCACAAATGCGTCAATTGTTCACTTTCATGGAGATTCATATAATTTTCTACTAGAGTGGAATCACTATCATTTGTATCATTCGTACTAGTTATTAAACTAAAACTAGAATTCTCACTTTCACTACAATTTCTGACCTACCTAAAAAGTAACTATAAAAATAAACTGTCATTATATTCGACTATATTACCAAAAATGCAACTATCAACACAGATTTGAGAATGAAAATAACTATCAATGCAACTATTAATATAATTGTTCCAACTAAAAGGAGTATCATACATGGAATGATCGTAATCACTCTTAATAACAGTATTCAGATAGCTAGAAAAAACCCTTAGAAAAGAATGATTGTTGTTAATCTCCAAAGTTTTATTTTCAATATCTAAATATATGGAATAACTGTTCTTCTTATTATCCCTACTAAAAAAGTTTTATCAGATAGGAAATCCTGTATGTTATCGACACCTACTAAATAATCAAAAGAATTATAACTAGAATTATCACGATCATCCCACCTCTGAATTTTTTTATCTATATCAGTTAAAATTTTGGGTTCTTCGCTTAGACTGGTATTCTCAATAGGACCAAGACTCTCCATTGATTTACTTAATTCACACCTGTATTCGAACTTCCTATTAAGTAACTTAGAATTGAACCACCATTTTTCCATAGAGTTTTTTCCTGTATTTCCATAAAAAAAAATGTATAGTCATTGGATGAAAAATCAAATAATAGAAATATTCCATTTTGAATATTCTATCTCATTTATTTACTATCAAAAAAAAGTATATAAATCAAATAACTAGAATTAATAACTGAAAAAAATAAAGAGCGAGTCAATATTAAAAAGAAATAACAATAAAATAAGAAGAAATATGAATAAAAAAATCACCTCATAGGGGGGAATCTATTTAAAAGTCCAATTACTATATTTAGTTACTCTTTTTTTTCCTATATTCTCTCTTTTATCTCTATACAATTTTTCATTTTTTTTGAAGATTTATGAAAATTTCATGAATTGTCTGACTATATAAAATTGCATTCTATGATTCTATATAAACAACAAGAAATAAAAAAATGAAGTATGAATATAACAAGAGAGCGGGGAGTTTTGTAAATCTATATACAAATAATCTACACCCCCTTTTTGATTTCATTAATTGAATTTCGTTTGTTGATTCGAGCTAAGTTCTATAAAAACACCTGCCTTTTTTGAAATATGCTGAACAGTTCCTGTAGGTTAAGCGCCCCTTGTCAAGGAAATGAAAGAATAACAGGAATATTGAAATAGGTTTAATTCTTTATAGGATCCACTTTCTGAAGATATCTTCCCTCTCTTTGGGGTCGAACATCCCTTAGCAACAATTCGATAAACAGCTCTTTGGGATAGATATAGATACCCCCCCTCCAAACGTACAGGAAATTTTTATCCCCGTACGGCTCGAGAATATCAAAAATTCTATGTATTTCGAAAATTATGATGTAAAATAGAGCAATAAAATCATCAAATCAATTAAACAATGACTGAAGTATTTTTCTTTCGTATTTTCTTTCTGAAAAAAAAAAACTCTTCCTATTTGTACCTCCATAACACTCAATTGAAAAATTCTCAAAAAACTAAAAAGAAAACCAAGCAGCAGCTATTTCATTTATTGAGTGGTCTCTACTCCTCTTTCTTGCCCGTATTTCGTTTCTTTATCATTCATTTCTTTTTTCTAAAATTTTTGATAATAGAATTGATGATACAATTTGAAAATGGTATTTCCTTAATTCCCTGATTTTTTAGCTATTTCTTTGAATCTTTGGGTTTAGACATTACTCCGGGAATCTTCAATTTTTTAAAAAAATGGGAGCAACATACCTGTTTTCTCTGAAAGAATCATAAAAAAAGTTAATTCCTGCGGATAAACTTTTTGATAAAAAAGCAATTTTACAAATTTCAACCATTTTTTTGAACCTGGCTGAAATAAGATCCTTTCTATTTTTATAAAATAAACAGACTATTAACTTTTTAGACATTTATTAAATTTTAGATACTTGCTCCCGAGAAATGAATAAATTCGAGTTCCATCATGTACTATTTACATCATTAATCCCTTTCCTGTCCCAAAAACAAAAAAAGGGGTCTAGTGGAACAGAACAAATGATGTCAAGTCAAGATCATGTTCGTTTGTAAAATACTAGAAAAAATGGCGGATATCAAAATCCACCCCTAATTTAATCATGTCTTTCAAGCCGCACGTTGCTTTTTACCACATCGTTTCAAACGAAGTTTTACTCTAACATTCCCTTAGCTTAGATCCAGTATGTAATTATCGAATCGTGAATAGTGATTGATTCATTCGCTACATAAGAATCTATCCTTTTTTTTACGTTTCGGTTTTTCTTATATATAATGAAAACCTTTTTAAAAGTAAAGACATAAATGAAAATGAACTTGATATTCTAGCAATATATTTTTCTACTCTATTCTATTTTTATAATTTGTAAAGTAGAAAAATGATAATTTTTTTTTTCAAAAAAAGGAGGGTCCCTTTTAATTATGCGATACAATCTGTATTCAAATATGATATACATCCTAAATAGATATGCTCTGGGACGGAAGGATTCGAACCTCCGAATAGCGGGACCAAAACCCGTTGCCTTACCGCTTGGCCACGCCCCATTTTCCATTTTACATTAATAAAGACTATTATTGATATTGGTTGTTCGTCAATTCCAGTTCAAAAATTTCTATAAAAAAAAAATTTTGCGACTAGTATTTTATATGCGTATCTACATATCTATCTATATCTATAAATGGATATAGATAGATAGGATAAAACTAAATTGATTGATCATTACATACAATTCAATTAAGATATTATATAGAAGGAAGTATGATTTCTTCAATTTTTTTGATTTCAGAATAAAAAATATTTTGAAACTGGAAAAGTTCAAATAAAAGAAGGATTCTCGAGATTCTTATCTTATTTGATTCATTTTTTACTTTTATTCATAACTCTTTATTTTCCTTTTTATTGTATTATGTATATAATGCAATAAAATTGAAAATTAGAATGAAAAAAAAAAAACAAAAATAACTTTTATTTTTTTTAAAGAACAAAATGTTTGTTATGCTTAATATCTTTAGTTGGATCTGTATTTGTATTCACTCCGTCCTTTATTCCAGTAGTTTTTTTTTGGAGAAATTGCCCGAAGCCTACGCTTTCTTGAATCCAATTGTGGATATTATGCCAGTAATACCCGTACTATTTTTTCTTTTAGCTTTTGTTTGGCAAGCTGCTGTAAGTTTTCGATGATATTTTTAATTTGAATAATGTCGTAAAAAAATTCAGAATTTTTCAGAAAAACTAAAACTCGAACATTTTAACAATTTATAAGATCAGATAAGTCTTACAGTGTGACTTCTGGATTCCAATATTGAAATTTTTCAATATATAGGAAAAAAAGGGACCTTCTCATCATTTACGTTTTTTGAATTGAAAAAACCTAATCCGATTATTCGATTGGAACCCCTCACCAATCGAATACCTAGATTACAGAAAAAAAGGATTTTTGGTCAAAAGAATTATTGATAATTTGTAATAAAATAATCTACTCTTACTATCAATTCATTTTCGAAACTCATATATATATATCTCCTCATATCCTAAAAAAACTTCATTTTTTAGAAACTTAGTATCTTAGTATTAAAAGAAACAAAATATGTTGTAATATAAGAGAATCTATTCTCTTTCTTTGTCGTTTTTTAATTATCTTGGAGATTTCATAATGCTTACTCTAAAACTTTTTGTTTATACGGTAGTGATCTTTTTCGTTTCTCTTTTCATCTTCGGATTCCTATCTAACGATCCAGGACGTAATCCAGGACGTGAAGAATAGAATAAGAAAAAAGTGGATTCTGTGTTTTCTTGCTTGTGCGGAATTTTGAAATATTTTTAGGATTTTCTCTATTTTAACATCTTTAACTAGTAAATAAAAAAAACAAGTTCAAAAAAAAATACCAAATTATCAACGGAAAGAGAGGGATTCGAACCCTCGGTACAAGAATTTGTACAACGGATTAGCAATCCGACGCTATAGTCCACTCAGCCATCTCTCCCCAATTGAAAAAAAAAAGAATTACTTTGTTTATGTTATATCACATAAACAAGAAGAACAAAAAGGGAGCTTAAAAAAAAAAGAGACTTGCTTTTTTTTATTCTTTTTTATCTTATCTATCTTTTTTTTATTATTCTATATATTTTAGTTTTCTTTTTTTCTTTTTATACAGCCAATGAGCCCGGCCAGTACCTAGTCGGGCTCTTTTTCTTTTATTCCCATGAATATTGAAGAAAAATTCTTTATTTGAATATATTTTATTCGAAAAAAAAATATTTGTAAAAATATTTGTAATTAAAAAAAAAATAAGAGATACGGATAGATTCCTATGAGATAAAACCAAAATAAGATAATATAAAAATGTTCTCTTTTCTTACTCCCTCTCTTTTTTCTGGTAACGTAAATTGTATATATATATAACCTTCAGCAAAATAAAAAAATGAAAATTATCCCGTTTTTCAAATTTCATTAGAAGATTCTCTAATGAAACATGTCAATACTCGACTTATTAGAATATTATGCCTCCCATTTCTTATTTTGTCTGATTGCTTTGTTCAACAAAAGATACAATAATGATATTGTAGCGGGTATAGTTTAGTGGTAAAAGTGCGATTCGTTTCAAGGACCCCCCAAAAGTTAAGGGATCCCCCATTTGATTCATATGCCGATCAAAAACTTTATTTTTTACTTAAAGGGACTCCTTTATACCCCTCGATGAATTATTTGCGGTATAATATACATTATTGTAATTTGTATACAAGAAGAAATCAAATCGAATTTGACAAATTGAGTTTTAAAATTATGAAACATAAGTTTTTGGAATTGGATCTATAATCCGAATTTTTTGAGTATTACTAAAGGATCTATGGAGAGAAATATACAAAGTTTCTTTCTAATCGTAACTAAATCTTCCATTTTTTTGCATAGTAAAAATTGAAGCAAAATAGCTATTAAACGATTCTTTTAGTTTACTAGAGACATCGACATTTTTTTAGCTCGACGGAAATTTTCTTCTTTTCCTAAAGATTTTCTGAAATAGAAATAGAGAACGAAGTAACTAGAAAAAAAACATAGATTGTTAGAATATTGCTCTTCTAGAGGGATCATCTAAAAAGCAAGATATTTGAAACCTATTCATACAAAAAGGCTGACATAGATGTTATGGGTCAATTTTTTTATTGTCCATCTCTTCATTCCGTAAAGGAGCCGAATGAAACAAAAGTTTCACGTTCAGTTTTGAATTAGAGACGTTAAATCAAAATGATGAATCAACGTCGACTATAACCCTTAGCCTTCCAAGCTAACGATGCGGGTTCGATTCCCGCTACCCGCTTCTATTTTATTCTATTTAAATCTATCTTTTTTCTTCGAGAATGAATCTAGAATTCTTAAAGAATTTGTCAATTCTTCATTTTTCATTTCTTAATTTAGTTTTAGTTATATATATTCAATTATATTCAATTGATTTTTCTTTTTTATTTTTTTTTTCTTTTATTCTAAATATTTGATTTATTTTATTTTTATAATTTCTAGAATTCTTTATATTTGTTTGATTCTTTAATCTTTTTAATAAGGTTTAGTTAAAAAGGTTAAAGAATCAAATATAAAATAGAAGCGTCCATTGTCTAATGGATAGGACAGAGGTCTTCTAAACCTTAGGTATAGGTTCAAATCCTATTGGACGCAAGTTGTTTGCATATCTAATTTCAACCTTGTCCTTCTATTTTTTTTGATTTATTACATTTTGATTCGAATTCATTATATATAATATTCAAATGAAATAAAAACATATTAAAAGATACTAATTATAAAAATTGGAAAATTGAATTACAAAATTATTTAATGATTCATCAATTTTTTTCTACTTGTTCCTGGAATAAAAAGAGTTCCATCTGTTCTTTAATAGCGTCCTTTAAAAGGGCTTCTGCTTCCCCAGTGAATGTCTTGGTAGAAGATATGATTTCTTTGAATTGAGGTTTATTCGTCTTTAAGTAAGCACGTAACTCAACAAGAAATTTCCTTACCTGTCCAATTTCTAATGAATCAAGATAACCATTCGTTCCGGTATAAATAGTTACTATCTGTTCTTCCACAGTAAGAGGAGCTGATTGGGATTGTTTAAGCAACTCGCGCAATCGTTGACCTCTTGCTAATTGATTTTGAGTAGCTTTATCTAGATCAGAAGCGAATTGGCAAAAGCTTCTAATTCTGCGAATTGTGCTAATTCCAATTTTAATTTACCAGCTACTTGTTTCATGGCTTTGATTTGAGCCGCCGATCCAACTCTGGAAACTGAAATACCAACATTAATAGCGGGTCTTATTCCAGCATTGAATAGATCGGCCGATAAGAATATTTGGCCATCTGTAATGGAAATTACATTCGTAGGAATATAAGCTGAAACATCTCCCGATTGAGTTTCAACTATTGGTAAAGCAGTCATACTTCCTTCGCCTAACTGAGAACTTAATTTAGCGGCTCTTTCCAAAAGACGCGAATGTAAATAAAAAACATCCCCTGGATAAGCTTCGCGACCTGGTGGTCTTCGTAATAGAAGAGACATTTGCCGATAAGCCTGTGCTTGTTTGGAGAGATCGTCATAAATGATTAAAGTGTGACGTTCACGGTACATAAAATATTCAGCCAGAGCTGCTCCTGTATAAGGCGCGAGGTATTGTAATGTAGCTGGAGAATCCGCTGTTTCAGCTACTACAATAGTGTATTCCATTGCTCCTCTTTCTTGTAAGGTAGTCACCACTTGAGCCACAGAAGATGCTTTTTGACCAACAGCTACATAAACACATATTACATTTTGTCCCTGTTGATTGAGAATTGTATCTGTGGCTACTGCTGTTTTACCTGTTTGTCTATCTCCAATAATTAATTCTCGCTGGCCCCGTCCTATGGGGATCATCGAATCAATAGCAATAAGTCCTGTTTGGAGAGGCTCATATACCGAACGTCTTGAAATAATACCGGGAGCGGGAGATTCTATTAATCGAGATTCCGAAGCTGAAATTTCTCCTCGACCGTCAATTGGTTTAGCCAGGGCATTTATAACACGACTCAAATAAGCTTCACTTACAGGTATCTGAGCAATTCTTCCTGTTGCTTTTACTGAACTTCCCTCTTGTATCAGCAAACCATCACCCATTAATACAACACCAACATTTTTTGATTCCAAATTCAAAGCAATGCCTATAGTACCTTCTTCAAATTCCACCAATTCACCCGCCATTACTTCATCAAGACCATAAATACGAGCAATACCATCGCCTACTTGAAGTACGGTACCAGTATTTACAATTTTTACTTCTGTATTATATTGCTCAATGCGTTCACGGATAATTTTACTAATTTCATCTGCACGAATGGTTACCATGAAAATATCTTAAATTTATTTTTTATAAGAAAAAAATGATGCCTATACTCTATTGTATAATAGAAAGCCTAATCAGTTATTTTTTTATTTCATCATCCCAAACATGCCAATATTAGCACTAACAGTACGTAAATGTAACTCGTTGTTCAAGCAACTATTTAGAGTTCCTAGAGCTCCCTGTAAGGCTTGTTGTAAAACCCGCTGTCGAACTTGATTAATAACTCTTTGTTGTTCAAAATCAATAGCTTCGTTTTTGTAATTTTCTAATTGTTCCAAAGTCGTATAAATTGAATTAATTAAATTCAATTTTTCTCGTTTGATCTCAGAATAGCCATTCACCCGAAACAGATCTGCTTCTGTTTCAACTTTCCTTAAGCGGGCCTGGGCTTTTTCGAGCTGTTCAATGGCGTTTTCCTGTAATTCTTCTGAGTTTCGAATAGTTCTCCAGATTTTCTGTTTTCGATTATCTAATAAATCACGTAATGAAAGTAGACTCTCTTTCCATCCATTTCAAAATGTCTATGATCTCTTCCCGAACCAAACATGAATCTTTCGATTCATTTGGCTCTCACACTCAATTACTTATCGGAAATTTACCAATTTTTTATGTAATGAGCCTATCCTCTCTTCTCTATTCAAAGTGAAAACAATTACCAATATAAGACTAGAATATTCGGAGGACTCTTTTGACCAAACAAATATATGTCAACAAAGTTGTTTTTTTATTCAAATCCAAAGACTTCTTTTGAATTTATACATAGGTCATCCATCGATTACGCATCGTACAAAGGGGAGGTTTAAATTCACCCGTTTTTTATTTCTCGCCATAAATAGGATTCAAGCCATTTTTTTTATCGACATGAGTGTTTTATATCGAAAAAAAATCGAATAATTTTTTTGAAACCGTTTCCTTTCTGTATTAATATAGCGGTAGAAAGAGTACTACACTGCGTATAGACTTCAAACTCTTTTTAACCATGGTAATAGTCCAAAATTTTTGGTAAATAGAGAATCAAAGTGGATTACCAATAAAGCGCGAAATGCTATGGTTCTTTAAGATTTTTCTTAATTTATTCAAAAAAGAAAATGAATTCAGAAGTAATTCGCGGGATTCTGCACATTTTCTTAATTCTAACTAAACTAAAAAGTGCAGTTTGGTTAAATCCAATTTATTCTTTGAAATAAACAACTCGCACACACTCCCTTTCCAAAAAAAACCAGTAGACCTAACACTACACTAAGATTTATTGGATTTGTTGCTAAAATATCGGTATTAAACACGAAACTTCCGGCGGATGGCCAGGAGCCCAAACAAAGGAAAGAATCGGTTATATTTTTCATATGATCTCATCTCCTCTTATGAATAGACTAATTATCTTTCTAATATTCCTATTAGATAGATAATATAATAATCTAATTGGAATATATAATTATAGAATTTGATATAATTTGGATTGGTCAATCAATTGGAAGATTCCCTAAAAGAATGATACTTCTTAGAATTAGATACCAGTTCTTTTATCAATTGCAAAATCTATCTAGTTTGAACACTTTCAAAAAATTATCTTAAAAGAAATAAAATAAAAGAGGGGTTCATTGGACTAAACAAAAAGAAGAAAGAGGGTGAATAAGTATGTGAATACCTTTCAATTAGTCCTTCTCCTGTGTTCTTATCCGAACAGATAAAGAATTGTAGGAGTGAATTATTAATATAATTCGAAAAAGGAAGTCCACATATGTATTTTTATCTTTTTAGGATTAAACAAAAGGATTAGCAAATAAAAGTGCTAATGCTACAACCAGCCCGTAAATTGTTAAAGCTTCCATAAAAGCCAGACTAAGTAATAAAGTACCCCGTATTTTTCCCTCTGCCTCTGGTTGTCGTGCAATCCCCTCTACAGCTTGCCCTGCGGCAGTGCCTTGACCAACCCCAGGTCCAATAGAAGCAAGCCCTACGGCCAATCCAGCAGCAATAACAGAAGCGGCAGAAATAATTGGATTCATGAGAATTTCCTCGTAACCTACATATAAAAGAAAGAAATAGTTAATGATATAATCGACTAATAAATTCTGACTTCATTTTTCAATTACCAAGACTTTTTCAGTTAAAGTAATTAATAAAAATAAGAATTAAAAATTGAAAATAATAGTTATTAAACGAATTACTTCGAGATTTCTTTTTTCGTCTCGAACTACATAGTTTTGGGGGTGAATCTGTATAATCTTTGTTCTTCTCTTACCTTAATTTTGGAATCATTCTTTGAATTCTTCGTTTTTTTATACAATTTCTTTAGTTTTTTAATTTTCAATTCACAATTAGAGCTGAAACGCAAGGACTTTGCTTTTCTATCCCTATAGAAATTGACAGTAATAGCGAGGCCTTTTTTATATAGAAAAGATTAGTTATTTCAGATATATGGTTAGTTCATATAAAACTAGTTCATCTATAATATCATATCACATATACATAGGTTTCTTCTATGCTGTAAACTAATTTTCTTTGTGTTTTAGATTCAATCGAAATTGAAATTCATTCTTTGAAACCTAAAAAACCTTGACTGATCCCCTCACTTCTATTTTTTTTATCATGTTTTTTTTTAAGCTCCCCTTCCCTCTTTTCTTATTCTCTTATCCCATATGGATACAATCAATCTAAATAAATTCATTCGATTTCATTAATGTTTCAAAGAAATATAGGAAATTGGGTGATCTAAATGTTTTTAATTATCTTTTGATCAATTGTTGAATTAAATGTGAATCAAACGAGAATCTACTAACATTCTATATAGTATCTTTTTATCACACATTGTAAACGTAAATATCATACAGAATTCTAATTCTAGCTATTCATTTTTTTTGAATATCCAAACTAATATATACTAATCGAATAGATCTATCTATATCTATCTATATATCTATAGATAGATGTTTATTTTGTAGATTCTATTGAGCCACAATATATGTGTGGCAAGCTAAACAAAAAAGACTATTTTTGAGAAAACTAGTCAATGATGGCCTTCAATGGATTCACCTATATAAGCCGCAGCTAAAGTAGCAAAAATGAGAGCTTGAATACCGCTTGTGAATAATCCAAGGAACATGACAGGTATAGGAACTACTAAAGGTACTAAAGAAACAAGAACAACAACTACTAATTCATCAGCTAATATATTTCCGAAAAGTCGAAAACTAAGGGATAAGGGTTTTGTGAAATCTTCTAATATGTTAATCGGTAAAAGGATTGGAGTTGGTTGGATGTATTTACTAAAATAAGCTAATCCTTTTTTTGAAAGACCCGCATAGAAATATGCAACTGATGTAAGTAAAGCTAATGCAACGGTAGTATTTATATCATTTGTGGGTGCAGCTAACTCCCCATGAGGTAATTGGATGATTTTCCAAGGTAAAAGAGCCCCTGACCAATTAGAAACAAAAATAAATAGAAACAAAGTTCCAATAAAAGGAACCCACGGACCATATTCTTCTCCAATCTGAGTTTTGCTCACGTCTCGAATGAATTCAAGAACATATTCAAATAAATTCTGACCGAAAGTGGGAATGGTTTGCAGATTTCGAATAACTAGAATGGCTGAAACCAATAAGATAGCAATTACAACCCAAGAAGTAATAAGTACTTGGGCATGTACTAGGAAACCCCCTATTTGCCAATAGAAATGTTGACCTACTTCCACAGCAGATATATCGTATAATCTTTTTAATGTGTTGATAGAGCATAATAAAACATTCATATTGTCCTGTCCTCTAAAAAAAGAAGTTGAAAAAAGGGAATTATTTTTATTCAAACATCTCCTTTCCCTTTTGATTTGTCTACTTTCATTTTTGATTTTGAATACCGATACTAATTACATAAAATTTTTGTTTGTTTTCTATTTTCATTTTTGTGCAATTTCTTACTAGTATAGTAAGCGATTCCATAAATCTATGAACCCCTCGAAGCAAATTCAAGAATTTTTTATCTTATTATTAATCAAGAATTTCGTATATATCTAGACCGACCCTCACAAATTGCAAAAACTAATTTGTTAAGAATTAATCGAATTGAGGCTATAGCATCATCATTAGCTGGAATTGAAATATCAGCGAGGTCCGGGTCACTATTTGTATCAATTAAACAAATTGTTGGAATTTCCAAAGTTATACATTCTCGAAGAGCCGTATATTCTTCTTGTTGATCGACGATTATTACAATATCTGGTAAGCCCTTCATATATTTAATGCCGCCAAGATATGTTTCCAATTGAGCTAATTGTCTCTTCAATATAGCGGCATCTTTTTTTGGAAAACTATGAAATCTCCCCGTCTTTTGTTGCATTCTCAAGTCCCTGAACTTTTGAAGTCGTGTTTTTGTAGTATACCAATTCGTTAACATACCGCCGAGCCATTTTTTATTAACATAATGACACCGAGCTCTTATTGCAGCCCGCGCTACTGAATCAGCTGCTTTTTTTTTTGTACCAACAATTAAGAATTGTTTTCCCCCACTTGCTGCATCAAAAACTAAATCACAAGATTCTGATAAAAACCGAGCAGTTCTAATAAGATTTGTAATATGAATACCCTTACGCTTTGCAGAAATATAAGGTGACATTTTAGGATTCCATTTTCTAGTACCGTGGCCAAAATGAACACCAGCTTCCATCATCTCTTCCAAAATTATGTTCCAATATCTTTTTGTCATTTATAATTATCCCCACACTTTTCTTTCATTTCCAAATAGAAATTAGATCAATTTTTTGAAATGAAAGAAAGAGACCCAGTATACTGAAATAGAAAAAAATAAGTGTTCCGAAGGAACCTTCTCTTCTACTGAAAATTTGCCGTTGATAAAAAAAAGATCGGGCCATTTTTTCTATTTCATTGAATATGATTCGTTTATTTATTATGTTTCTTTTATTATACAAAATATATACAAAATAAAGTGACCGGAGATGAATACGACCTTAAGAATCATTATTTTAGGAATTCTTAAATCCTAGATTATTTTGATGTATCACATAAATTCTTTTTTTTGTTTCCGGGGTAATCTTGTTATATTGCCTTTGCTTTGAACGGTATATTATTCTTTTGAATCCAGTACCAACTGGCATCATTCCCCCTAAAACAACGTTCTCTTTCAGACCTTTCAACCAATCTATGCGACCCCGGAGAGCGGCTTTTGATAAAACTCTAGCAGTTTCTTGAAAACTTGCTTCAGATATGAAACTTTGAGTATTCAAAGATGTTTTTGTTATCCCCAATAATAGAACTCGATAGCAGATCGACTCTTCTAAGGAACGCCCAGCTCGTTCGGCCCGCAACAATCCAATTAGTTCGCCAGGCAAAAAAACATTAGACATTCCATCTTCTGAAACCAATACTTTTGATGTTATTTGACGCACAATAATTTCTATATGTCTATTATGAATGTGAACTCCCTGGGATCGATAAACTTTTTGAATTTGATTAACCAAAGAAATACGACTTTGCGCTATAGTTAGCTCAGCACTAATGAAGAATCCCCAAGGAATGCCAAGAATTCTTGTTATACGCCCATTCCAAGTATCCACTCTCTTTTCTAGGTTTATGGATATTGAATCAATCGAACGAACTTCCAATACCTGTTCTACTTTTGGAAGACCTTGTGTTATATCACCTGATCTCGATTTTTGATATATAAATGTAACTAATATATCTCCTTCAGAAAGTATTTCTCCATAATGACCATGAACAGTTGTTCCAGGAGTCGCCAAATAAGGGTTAGCCGATCTTATTCCTACAGAATCCATTTGAACAGTTAGAATTTGACCCGATTTAAGGTGTGGTTCATTTTTCGTTTGAACTATACATACATTTTCGCAAATAAATTGACCAAGACTTATTATGGGAAACGTTTTTTTTTCACAATAATTATGATGGAAAAAATGCCAATTCAAATAGAATGGATTTAAAAGGATGTTACTAGATAGATCAGATTTATAAATGATCTCGTTTTCGTCTATTAAATAATATTTTAATACTTGAAAAGTTTCTTTTAATTTGTCAAGTTGCCCGTTTTTATTTATCGAGATCTGATTATTAGTAATTAAAAGGTAAAAATAAAAATGGGCAACTTGAAGGGCTATTCCTAAAGGACCTAACGAATTTTGAATTGGAATCAGAGGATCTCTTTGAATTGGATTTATTTCTTCTTTTATCCCATTGTAATATTTTCCATCGTGGAATGATCGTATTTGAAAACAATTCGATGATGACAAAATTATTAAAGATCGGCATTTCTCATTTCTATTCAACAACATATGAATAGTTCCATGATTTTGACTAAGTGATTGTTGAACTTTTTCCCTCGGATCTATAAAAAAAAATGGATTGATGTTGGTCCAGTCCGACTCATTATCCAAGATAAATCTTGAACCGAGCGGATCTTTCCTTTTTCTTATATATGAAATATGGGATTTTCCTAAGTCCATTTTTAAGAAATATCTAACCAAACCTTTTATACTTAGTTCAACAAAAGAAGCATGCCCTTTTTCGATAGAAGACAATTTTTTGTCTTGATCCCAATTTAAGACTAAACAAGTCCGAACTAATTGAATACTTGTATTAGAATTAGAAATTCCCCGAATTGATTTTCCATTTCCAGAAAGAATATAATGAATAATTTGAAGTTCCAAATTATCTCTTTCTTGTAACATATCTTGGGAAAAAAATTGGATTAAATTGATCCTATCTTCTATTTCATATAAAATGACCGGTCGAACCAAAACAAAATACTTTTTTTTCATAATTGTGATCCATTGAGCATAGATCCAATTTTTCATTTTTTTTTTTGATCCTTTTGAATTTTTTTTTACCGTTCTCGGTGGTATCAACATGGCACTGTGCCGGGATATCTTATCCATTTCTCCGGGAAAATAGATATTCCCGGAAAATATTTTTAATTGAATCTTTTTTTTTTTCTTCTCCAATCGAACCAACCCGCTTACTTGACTTCTTATATTTACAGTGATTGGTGTATCTACTTCAATAATACTATTGTTCCGTACCATTATGGAAGAAAATTCTGGTAAAATATACACTTCTTCGGGAATGAAAAAAAATTGATCTACTTTAATTTGGTATTTTGTCTTAAATTCTTGAATTCCTGGATACTCGATTAAAAAATCCTCTTTTTTAAAAATGTAATTTATATCAATAGTCCTATATTTAGTAATACCCGAGCTCTGTGTTCGGTATTGAGGATCATCGAAATAAGCAAAAATACTATTTCTACGAAAAATACCATGGATTGGTATTTCAATCGAGATACTGGAATCTAACATTAGTGCTTTGTCTCGTTCTTGAATCGATTGGAATTGAAATGGAATAATGAATCGATTTCTCCGCCTCTTTGCTAATAAATCCGTAGTATCGTGAAAAATAGCAGGATGTGTAAAATGACAATGATCTTTACATAGGATTTGATTATTTTTTGAATAATCTGAAATCCTTCTTTCTTTTTTTTCAGAAGGAGTGAAACGAAACAAATTATGTCTTACTTTATTATTACTTGCTAAATGGTTACAAATATCTCTTTCTCCTGTAGAAAGATAATGAATGTTCAATTGATCTTGATCTTTTCGGGTTGAAAAAGAGACTGAAGCGGATCTGTCTGATTTTCCTGATAAAATCCATAAATGACTTGTTTTTGGTAAGATATGGACATTACTATATTTAAATTCTGATGCATGATACACATCCGTACTCCAATGCATTTCTCCTTCTAAGTCAGAATAAACATGTTTTCGAACTTTTTCTTTTAAATTAAAAGTATATGTTCCTGCGAGAATCTCGGCAATCACTTGTTCTGATTTTACATATTGATTATTTTGAACTAATAGAAAACTTTTTGGTGGAATAGTCACATTATGTATAATGTCACCATTTTCAATACTAACATACAAGTCTATATAACATAGAAAAGCAGGATGCCCGTGACGTGTACGTGTAGGATGAACCAAATCCTCATTGAATTTAATTTTTCCATTATAAGGTGCTCGCACCTGTTCGGCAGTCCCCCCTGTGAATACTCCGCCAGTATGAAAAGTTCTTAATGTTAATTGAGTGCCCGGTTCTCCAATGGATTGGCCCGCAATAATACCTACAGCTTCTCCTAATTCCACCAAGTGACCTTGAGTAGGACTTTGACCATAACACAATCGACAGATCCAAGATGTATTCCTACAGGTAAAAGGAGTTCGTATAGATATTGGTTGTGTTTGAAAGGTTTTCAATCGATTGAAAAGTCCAATTCCAATATCTTGATTTCTAATGGCAATGCATCGTGAACCTCTGTATATATCGTCTGCTAATACACGACCAATTAATGTTTGTGTCCAACTACTTTCCGGCATCGTTTCATTCTGGGTATTTACTGAAATTCCTCGAATGGTACCACAATCTGTTCGACGTATAACAATATGTTGAACCACTTCAACAAGTCTACGTGTAAGATATCCAGCATCTGATGTTCGTACAGCAGTATCTACAACCCCTTTACGAGCTCCGTAGCAAGAAATTATATATTCTGTTAAAGATAGCCCTTCGCGTAAATTGCTTTGAATAGGTAAATCAATCATTTGTCCTTGTGGATCCGACATTAATCCTCTCATACCTACTAATTGGTGTACTTGAGATGCATTTCCTCTAGCTCCCGAAAAGGACATTATATGGACTGGATTAAAAGGATCGGTCATTCTAAAATTAGGATTCATTTCTTGTCGAAAATATTCACTTGTAGCATACCATATCTCAATGGATTGGCGTAATTTTTCTACTGCATGTACATTTCCATAATGATGCTGTTTTTCCAAAATCAAATTTTGGTGTTCAGCATCTCGGACTAGCCATCCTTTCGAAGGTATTGTTAAAAGGTCATCAATTCCTAATGAAATGGATGTAGCCGTAGCTTGGCGGAATCCCAGAGTCTTGACTTGATCCAGGATATGTGATGTATATGCCATTCCGAAGTGATCTATTAATCTGCTAATAAGTCGTTTAATGGCAGTTCCACCTATCACTTTATTGTGAAACATTAGATTGGTCCGTTCTGCCATAAGTACCTCCCTATTCCACTCAGTGGGATTCATTCAGTTCAACAATGGATTTGAGTCAATGATTGAAAAACTGCCTTTTCTTTATCTTAATTTGTGTAGAAATTGAGAAATTAAAAAACTAAGATCCTTGTTAAATGTTAAATCATGAAGATTTGAATTTACACCAGTATCATAAATTTGTTTATCTTAGATACAACCATCTATATGATTAGATACCATATGAATAGGCTCGGCAAAAACCTTGTACAGCTTCTTCGATTTCTCGATAAAAAGAAATATGACCTACGTTGGTTCGAATGTAAATAGAACGAATTTGTTTTTTTGTACTTCTTACTACTAGATAATGCCCATAAATTTCATGATAGGTGCCTAAAGATTCATAGTGAACTTCGATAGGAACTTCTCTTGACGAAATAATGCGTAGATCTAGTCGCCACCGGAGCCACAAAGGACTATCGAAGGTTATTCTTTTCTGTTGATAAGCTCCAATTGCATCATAGGAATTCCAAAAAAAAGGTTCTTTTTTTTTCGTATACTTATAGTTTTTTTGGGGAATTCTTTCATTTTTCAAATTTCTGCAATTACGTGGATTATACCTATTTGAAGAAATACCCCGACGATTCCCATTCGTTAATATGTAAAGTCCAATAAGCATATCTTGAGTTGGTACAGAAATTGGATCCGCGATAGCTGGAGACAAGAGGTTTGTATGAGAAAACATAAGTAAACGTGCTTCTGCTTGAGCTTCTAAGGATAAAGGCACATGAACAGCCATTTGATCGCCATCAAAGTCTGCATTGAATCCCTTACAAACTAATGGATGCAAACAAATAGCACGCCCCTCTACTAAAATGGGTTGGAATGCCTGTATACCTAATCTATGCAGAGTAGGTGCTCTATTTAGCAATACGGGATGTCCCTGCATAACTTCTTGAAGTATTTCCCATACAATCGGTTCTTTTTGCCGAATTTTACTCTTAGCAATTCCTATGTTGGAAGCAAAATGTTTTCGAATTAGATCACGAATTAGAAATGTCTGGAAAAGTTCTATTGCTATTTCGCCGGGCAATCCACATCTATGTAATGAAAGTGATGGACCTACAATAATGACAGAACGACCTGAATAATCAACCCGTTTCCCAAGTAGGGTCTCGCGAAATCTTCCCTCTTTACCCTCGATTATATCAGAAAAAGATTTG
>NW_028196844.1:62500-66706 GCF_037176805.1 Vigna unguiculata
CCTCAATTTTTGGAAACTTAAAAAGCCCTTCTGTTAAGCCCCGATCAATGAACCTACAAAACCCTTCAAATTGTATCTGATTCAATCCAGGTAGTGTAGACATTTCTTCATTTTCACTCCCAAGCATTTTCAATTTCCCCGTGAATTTTATCGAAAAATATTCCACGATTTGCTGTCATGCTTCATCAAATCACATGAATCCATTTAGCAATATTGGAATTTCTATTCTTTATACTGAATTACATGAAATCTTACCTAATCCCGTGTATCAAATATTTCTTAGTGTATGAAATACCTATTATGAAAAGAGAAAGAAATATTAGAATTTGATACTCAACTTCGAAGGAATTTGCAACAAAACAAACAGATAGAATCGAAAGTCTAATCTAAAAAAGGATTGGAAATTTCTACGGGCATTTCAATATTTTTTTTAGGAATCTAAAAAAATGCATTTCATTTCTATCATTATTATGATATTACATATTCAAATTCAATTGGATACAAAAAAAAATCCATTCGAAATTGTCAAGAAAAGATATATTTTGAAGTGAAGTATTTTGGAGAGAATTGGGGAGAATATGATTAGAGTATGTTATGTGTAATGTAATAAGGCTTGTATTTTTGAAACATGCATATATTTAACTGCAGCTATAGATCTGTCTCTAACTTTATTGCAGTCATATTTGTTCAGGATAACAAACACATAACATGTTGTGTGAATTTTTACAAATTTTCTATTGAAAATTGTAAAAAAAGAATAAGCACGATAATTTCTTGAAAATACCGTATAGTATTGGTATTCTATATCTATATAGATATGGATAAGATACTCGATTAGATAATATCTGTGTAACAGATCAAATTGATATTCTAGGGTTTACATATATTGAAAGTTGCTGTTATAATTAGAATGAACAAAGTTAAAAAAAAAAGCAATATTGATTGGTTATGTATCAATTTTTATTTTCTGATCTCATTAAGAAAAAAAAATTTCTATTCAAATATTCAAGAATAATTCATAAAAGAATAGTTAACGGTTGCGATTTGTCTCAAGATTGTTTTTCAATTTTTCAATAGAAAGAAAAGGGGGGAGTATTCTCAAAAACTTCATATCTATATTTTTATTGGCGGCATGGCCGAGTGGTAAGGCGGGGGACTGCAAATCCTTTTTCCCCAGTTCAAATCCGGGTGTCGCCTGATCGATAAGAAACTGTAAATGAAAGATTATATTACGTTTTTTTAGAAAACTTTTTTTCCAACAGAAGCAAGCGAGGGAAAAGGAGTCTTGAGAATTGCGTTTGATTCGAAATTATAAGCATCAGTAGCTTAAAAAATGTTGTAAATATTTTTGTCTCGAATTCAAGGAAAGATTCTAGTAGTGAAAAGGAATCCATAAATTTAGAAATGATAGTTCGTTCACTACACAACTATTGTAGTGTCTGTCTCCTGACTGGGTCTTTTATTAGATTGGATTAAGAATAAGTCGGATAGGAAAGTCCATTTTTAGGTAGAGAAAAGGCAGAAGAAAAACCTTCTATACAGACTAATTTAAAGTTTATGAGTGCTTCCACATTTTATCAATATTATTTATTTAGATCAATTCTATTTAATAGCTTTAATTTAGCTAATTCGCTTTCGTAATATTCAAAAAAAGTATTCTTTAGATTTTCATATTCTATATTCTAATAAAATTAAAAAGTTTTGATTCTAAAATCGAATAGAAAAGAAAAAAAGTTTTTTTAATTATTTTAGAGAACGAATTGGGAGACATTTAAGGGACTATTTCAAATAGAAAGAAGAGTATAAGTATGCAAATGAATCTGTCTTGATTCTTTTTTTATGAAATCCTTAAGGAAATGATAAAAGAGAAATCTTAATATTCCCACCTGGTAGTAACATTCATTGACTTATAACTTCCTATAATTTTTTTATGTTTAATGTTTTATGATTTTACTAAAAATAATCAAAAAAAACTTTTTAGATGTTCTAATAACTAATAAATAGAATGAATTCTTGTTTTTCGTGAATGATGTTAGCCCAGAATCCTTTTTTTGACTCTGTAATAGCAATTCCACTATTATAGTATAGTATTTTTAGCGAATAATACAAAAAAAAGAATAGAATAAAAAATTTGAAAAAATAATGAAATAGTTCCTTCATATTTATAGAGATAGGAGACAAAATTTACATGGATATAGTAAGTATTGCTTGGGCTGCTTTAATGGTAGTTTTTTCATTTTCCCTTTCCCTCGTAGTATGGGGAAGAAGTGGGCTATAGGGATACTAAAAATTGAGTTAAGGGATCCAAGTAACCTTGTTGATTTCTACCTGAATTTTTGAATTTCGAAACTATTGAATGAAAATATTTCATTTAAACTAATACTAATTAATTGAGTTCAAATAGAAAATCTATCTTGATTCTATTATATTTTAGTAGTGTAATGTATTCTATGTATCTTATAGGAATTGAAAATACTCTTTCAATCAAACAAATATTTTCATTATTCCCATATTCCTATTTTGAGAAAAACAAGGGAATCAAAAAGAAGAAGAAATGGATTCCTATTCCAATCAAATTTTTCTTAAAATTTCTATTTCGATGAACTGACGCTTAACCTGGTTATATAGATATATATATATATGGAAAATGGCGGACCGTGTAATAACCATTCCTGTTTTTTTACCCCCTTTTTTTCCTAAGATACCGGAATTGTTTGTAAAAAGAATCTGAAAAAAAAAATTGGACGCAATTCTCAGATAGTAGAAATCAAATTGATTTCTACTATCTGGATTACGCTGATTGTACGATCATTTTTTTAAATCATTCATAAAAATGAAGAAATCATATTTCAGTGAAATTAGTCACTTTTACTTACCGTTTTTACATAAATTATAAGTAAAAAAGCAGTAGGAACTAGAATAAACAGTGCAGTAGCAATAAATGCGAGAATATTTACTTCCATAATCTTTATTATGTTCTATTTCTCTTAAATTTCTAAAAAAAAAATTCGGGATTTAATCCCATAGAAATGTTCAATCTTTCAACAATGGTATAAATTGGATTTCAATGATATCAAATCGGATCAATATCATGAATCACAAAATCTGAGCTATCAAATCAACTCATGAAATAGTATAACATAGGAAGATCTTTTATCCATACTAAATAAAACAAAAAAACATTTATTCTTGATGAAAGTCCAAAATCCCTTTCCTTCCTTTTTCGGCGAAACAAATGAAAAAGCAGGGGGGGGCCCCAAATAAAATTTTGTTTATCAATTTGATTCCCTACAAATACACAAAAAAGGAATTTATTTTTTATTTTTTTGGATTTATATCCAACGGGATTGACGGGGCTCGAACCCGCAGCTTCCGCCTTGACAGGGCGGTGCTCTGACCAATTGAACTACAATCCCAGGGAAAGGGGTGTACTGTATAAATATTTTTACGGACCGTTTCTGTCAAACCTTTTCTTTTTCTATTTCGGATTCGAACCTTTTTGTTGTAAATGAAAAAAGCGCATTTTTTTATATATTGATATGTATATCGATATCCACTTTAGTGAGATCGACACAAATTACTCGTAATCCGTTTCTTATTCTTATTCTATTAACAAATCGATTGAAAATTGAATCAATGAAAAAAAAATATTTTTTTTTTCAATTTTTCCTTATATTTTCTACTTACAGATCTTGACATGAATACCGATTATTAACAAGATTTTGAATTTGTGGAAAGAAATATGGAATACAGAAAAAAAAGAAATAACCTTAGATATGTTTAATATTTTGATTCTTCCGTATCATAGCACATCAGTCATTTCCAGAGAACTATAAATGGGTTATAGAATTTCATAGTGGATCGGCAAATTCTTGGGCCGAGCTGGATTTGAACCAGCGTAGACATATTGCCAACGAATTTACAGTCCGTCCCCATTAACCGCTCGGGCATCGACCCAGCACAATAGGAAGAATACATTTCAGTTTTTATTGAAAATTTTTGATCAACTTCCTTTCGTAACACCCTACCCCCAGGGGAAGTCGAATCCCCGCTGCCTCCTTGAAAGAGAGATGTCCTGAACCACTAGACGATGGGGGCATACTTGCCCGACCGCCATTATACTACGTTCATAGTATGAACAGTTTTTTGCAATTGTCAATATAATGATATGATTCGATAAAAAAAAATATTTTTCGTTCTTTCATA
>NW_028196845.1:0-5000 GCF_037176805.1 Vigna unguiculata
TCCGTCTTCTTCTCTGCCGAAAGGAAAGACAAAGGCGAGGGAGTCCTCGAACGGGGAAACCCACGATTGAGAGGTCAGATCACACCATCCTCATTGATCCAACTCGGGTTGGTATGCTCACAAAGAGAGACCCTACCACATGTGTTTCAGTTTGAGAGCCACCCTGTTTTCTCGATGTCTTCTTCTCTTTCGGGTGGGAGGCATTCTTCAATAGCTTTCATTACTGAGGGGCCCAATCCTAAGAATAAGAGTATCAAAAGACTCGATCTATCCGACCTTACCATAGTCTCCCTCGAGGCGCGGTCAACCTAGCAGGTGTCATACCTTCAAAAGAGATGGCTCAGACAGATTAGCTATAATGCGCAGTTAGATACTTCGATGGCTCTCGAACTAGCTGTGTTAAGCATATAGCTAGCCTTCTATTACCTTATTTCTCCAAATTTATGAATCCATAATTGTTGCCATTCAGTCTCTTATTAGCGATAGGGGCCGTCATCCAACATGCTTCTATCTAAGTGATTTCATACCTTATTCCCTCCGCCACCCTCACCCTTCTAAGCTCCTTTGCCCTATGCCTTTAGTTAGTCTGCTTTGAATGATCATTTCACTCTTCGAAGGTGAGCGAAGTACTTCGAGGGATTAGATGGAAGGAACCTCTGCTAAGAATGGAATACAATTCTTTGTGTCCTTATTTAGCTTTCAAGTGGGAGAGGACTTCCATAGAGTGAGCCCTTCGATCGCGGTGCTCATCTTACCACCCTAACTACTAGCGCAGTCCAACTTATCCCTGCTAACCCACAACTAAAGCACCATGACTCTTTGATTCCGAAATGCGGCCGAGGGCATCGGAAAGGACACATCACACGCCCTAACTCCACGAAGGGATGGATGGAATAGACAGGCACAAACCGTTGACCCTAATCTTACCAAGATATACAGGTATTCAATCCAGAATGGGCACAGAAACTGTTCAGGAAGTGAATAAAGCAGAAAGATACACATTAGTATTGGACTTAACCCCAGAGGAGAAAGAAGAACCTCCGCTTGTCCTAGAGCTAGCCTCAGAGTCAGAAGTTTATGTTAACCATACCACTAGGACAGGAAGGGTCTATCAACCGCCTCATTTGCAAGGCTAAGAAGAGCAAGAATCTATTATGCCTTTCGCTCAGTTATGAGCCAACAGGAATTTGACTGGATTGAGACTCGCGGTGCTTACACCTCTAAAGTCAGCCTCGCTCAACAATTCCTCGAGACCAAAGCAAAAGTTCTCTTTCGATCCCAAGGAGTTCATTACCTATTATTGTTGGCTATTCCAATGCCAATGCCAATGATAGAGAGATTAGGGGAATATACTGACCGAGAAGAGAGAGTAAGACCCTAAATGCTTACGGGACAGAGAGGACGCTAGTGAGATGCGCAGGTGTATGAGCTCTGAGATGTGTAGGTAGAAAGAGAAGAAGCCGTTCCAACTGGTCCTATCATCCTAGGGTAGTAGTCAATCCGATGTAGCTAATCCGACCGGCATTAGTAGACGAGTACAAATGAATATAGTAGCCCTATACAATAGACGGTAGTTCCATTAGAAATTCTATGTAAAAAGTAACCTACCGGTTACAAAGGCCTATGAATTTACAAAGTCAACATCGGAGAGTCTTCTTAACAGCTGTACTAATGCCGTTCGCCTTGACTTTAGTCATGTAGAGCATTTTCTTTTGGCATAGGAGCCTTCTAGGCCTACTGACTCTTATCTAAAGGGGCATATCGAGATCCCTTAGCCCACAAAGCCCTTGACTTTCCCTTCTCTGCTTCGCACCATCGTGACACTCACCCTTCGTTACCCAGCCCATCGCTAACGCTCAGCCTCGTCTTTTGATTTGACGACCTATTTCCCTCTTTCTCTATTTAGGATAGAAAGCATAAGGTCGCAAGTGAAGCTTCTGGAGAGAGCAATGAAAGAGTTAGAATTGGACCCATAACATTGACACAGGGAGAATCCATTGCTTGGTTTCCCACAGGCAGAAAAGGACTTGGCCTGGATGTAAACTGTAAAATGAAAAGAAAATTGTAGTATCCAAAAGGGCAGCTAAGCTAGCAATCCGAACAAGAAGATCTTCCCGTGGACTCAACAGGGTTCACGAATCTTATCAACTATTTACATGAAGTAAAGTTGGAATAGATCCCAGACTTCGGAGATAGCCACCACTACTACTACTTTAGAAAGGACCGAATGGCGTGCCTTATACCTTTCAAATGAATGGTGGGGAGACCGGAATCGCTTTTGTCGCTCCGGATTTCCTCTTAGCCGAAAGGGTCGAGGCAGGAAGGAGAACGCTATATATACACCTCTTTGTACCTGGGACTAGACATAATAGCTTGAGAAAGGCTCGGGAAAGTACGTTGTGTATTTTATAGCACACGAGATAGGCGGCTTGGCTTAGAGCCTACACCAATCTATCTGTTCTATCTGTAATAGTTCGATCTGTCTTCCTGAGATGAGAATTTGTTTTGAAATAGCTAGATTAGAACTGGCCGCCTTGCCTTGGCTTATTGTGTGATTTTTGAGCAGGAGCGAGCTGTCTTTGGCACAATCTGTACTGTAGCCGGGAAAGCAGGAGTCAAGCTGTTCACAAGCAGTGGTTATGAGCCGCATCTAAAGCCAATCCATTTACAAGTGAAATCTTGCCCAACTCCAACTACAAGGAAAGAAAGGGGTGAGGTGCTCATTCTGTATAAATTGGGTCTCTCGGAACCATGGGCGGCGAAAACTAGGATGGAATCATAGGTAAGGGATGACATAACTGGGGAGTAGGAATGGCAGATCCGTTTTTTCCCAACATTATGAACTCTTCAACTTGTAGTCCACCAAGAGGCTCAATCCTCTCCTGACTTACGTCTGAGCCCAGGTTTGTAAACCAGCCATTCAATGGAAGACTTTGTCCTCTTATTTATGTTAAGCATTAGGGTCCTTCACATAATCTCGAACCGTGCCCCTTCCTCAATGAGTCACGAGCGAGCCATGCCACATTGCATGGGAGGAACTGATCCTTCACTTCCCTTTTGAGCTTTCGATTCTATTCTAGACCGCTTGATATCATATCTTACCAGCCCCACCCGGGTGGCTTCCGCGTCACCCCCAGTTGCTCCATTCTGGATCCCTGAGTGATAGAATAGCTATAAGCTAGCCCACCCTCACCTTGATGAGTTTCACTAAGAAACCGGGGGGTGCCTATGTGACTAACATAGGGCTCTGCCTTACCAAGCAGAGTGAGGTTAGAAACTCCAATTTTGTGATAGGACTGACCCTGGTGAGAACCAGCCTATCACGCCACCGAGGTTCCGCCTCGTTTGCCTTAGTCTTGCGATCTAAGGGTGAAGGAGTCATCCAGCCACCGGGATTGGTTACCCGGTTGACCCCTATCCGTATCTACATCTACGTCCTGATTGAGTTACATAGAAACTAAAAGAACTTGAAAGCAAGAGATCCAACAGGAATGAAATGAATATCTATTTTTAAATAATCAAGTGAAAAATCCCCCGAACCTCTGATCCGATAGCAGCTATAATATGCATCTACGACTAGCTACAGGAACTAGATGAAAACTTCTACAACAGGGTATCGAAGAATGCATTCTGACATCGAGTCCTCAATCAATGTAGATGATTCAACAAGGTAGACCGAAGCAACTCGTCGATCAGCTATCACCACATCGTTGCCGAGAATGGCATAGCGATCAAACTAGTGACTGTCTACGGCTTATGCCTTCACTCGGGGGAGAGCACCCATCCAAAAAGCAGAAAAGTGAAGAAGTGACGTCCAAACCCTCGGATGGACCTAAACTAGACTCAGTCCGAGCTCCTGCAAGAGGGTCCAAAGTAGAGTGGCATGGAATCGGCCGGAAAAGACAGATCTTATCTTATAATTGCGTATATTGAGTGAGATGCCGCTTCAAAGATGCTGCTTACCTAGGATGGTGTGCTTTTCGCTCCTTTGGCTTTCTTTCTCCCGGAGACCATGCCATTCCTCGACACCGACCTTCAAACAAAGTCAGATGAGGAGCTGGCTTCCCTCAAAGTTGCTCTGGCTGACTTGCCCGTTCCGCTTTGGGGCGGTTCTTCCTCCAGCAGCCTATTCTTTCACAGCTTCTATGCCAAGGGCTATTATATCTATTCGATTATGCAAGATGTATTGGGGTCACATAAAATTATTTATGAAAAGAAAGCGCTCTTAGTTCAGTTCGGTAGAACGCGGGTCTCCAAAACCCGATGTCGTAGGTTCAAATCCTACAGAGCGTGATTCCATTCTTGTTAGATCGAGAATGACACTGAAATAATTGAACAGCAGTCTAAAGTCTGAATTTTACCTCCTGTGGATTAGGATTAAAAACAAAGAAAGAGGAGGTAAATAAACCAAAGAGATGTTAATGAAGAAAGGGTCCAAACGCGGAGGCAGTTCCAGTCCTTGTCGCAGCGCAGTAGTGAGTAGGTGATCCAACACCAGAGATAAAAGACGCAGCAGATTCATAGATATACTTACCTTAGTTATATAGATCGTTTACCTAGGTACGAGACCCTGAGGTCCATATCGGTAATAGAAAGACCTGCCACCAAAAGCATTCCGATGGAGCAGAAGTAGACCCTTCCCCCGCCATAATAGCACCACCTAGCTTCGGGATAGTAGTAGCACATATCTTTTTCTAGTGATCGTTATAGGGATAATGAAACCAATGATAGAGTTGACCTAGCCTAGCGACATCCATCCCTTGTCTCCGACCGGGAGATAGAGACTACTTCATGCGCAACTTCAACATCTCCAATCCAAGGGGTAGGCCTTTTTTTTTCAAGACCCCCTTTCGGTTCGGAAAACGCATTGGCTTTCACTCAAGTTCGAGGATCCATTAAATAAAGCAAAAAATGCACGTTACAGACGAAAGGTAGATGTTCATTGGCGAATAAAGAGAATGCAAGCTATGCAAAAACGGATTTCACTGATTTTCTTAGCC